>NC_068452.1:22460064-22760064 GCF_023373465.1 Oncorhynchus keta
AAGAGACAGAGCGAGAGAGAGAGAGAGAGACAGAGCGCGAGAGAGAGAGAGAGAGAGAGACAGAGCGCGAGAGAGAGAGAGACAGAGCGCGAGAGAGAGAGAGACAGAGCGCGAGAGAGAGAGAGACAGAGCGCGAGAGAGAGAGAGACAGAGCGCGAGAGAGAGAGAGACAGCGCGAGAGAGAGAGACAGAGCGAGAGAGAGAGACAGCGAGAGAGAGAGACAGCGAGAGAGAGAGACAGCGAGAGAGAGAGAGACAGCGCGAGAGAGAGAGAGAGACAGCGAGAGAGAGACAGCGAGAGAGAGAGACAGCGAGAGAGAGAGAGACAGCCAGAGAGAGAGAGAGAGACAGCGCGAGAGAGAGAGAGACAGCGAGAGAGAGAGAGAGAGACAGCGCGAGAGAGAGAGAGAGAGACAGCGAGAGAGAGAGAGACAGCAGAGAGAGAGAGAGAGACAGCGCGAGAGAGAGAGAGACAGCGCGAGAGAGAGAGAGACAGCGCGAGAGAGAGAGAGACAGCGCGAGAGAGAGAGAGACAGCAGCGAGAGAGAGAGACAGCGAGAGAGAGAGAGACAGCGCGAGAGAGAGAGAGACAGCGAGAGAGAGAGAGACAGCGCGAGAGAGAGAGAGACAGCGCGAGAGAGAGAGAGACAGCGCGAGAGAGAGAGAGACAGCGCGAGAGAGAGAGAGACAGCGAGAGAGAGAGAGAGAGAGAGCGAGAGAGAGAGACAGCGCGAGAGAGAGAGAGAGACAGCGAGAGAGAGAGACAGCGAGCGAGAGAGAGAGAGAGACAGCGCGAGAGAGAGAGAGACAGCGCGAGAGACAGCGCGAGAGACAGCGCGAGAGACAGCGCGAGAGACAGAGAGACAGCGCAAGAGAGAGAGAGAGACAGCGCGAGAGAGAGAGAGACAGCGCGAGAGAGAGAGACAGCGCGAGAGAGAGAGAGAGACAGCGAGAGAGAGAGACAGCGAGAGAGAGAGAGAGACAGCGCGAGAGAGAGAGAGACAGCGCGAGAGAGAGGCGCGAGAGAGACGGCGCGAGAGAGAGAGAGACGGCGCGAGAGAGAGAGAGACGGCGCGAGAGAGAGAGACGGCACGAGAGAGAGAGAGAGAGAGACGGCGCGAGAGAGAGAGACGCGCGCGAGAGAGAGAGACGGCGCCGCGAGAGAGAGAGACGGCGCGAGAGAGAGAGAGACGGCGCGAGAGAGAGAGAGACAGCGCGAGAGAGAGAGAGACAGCGCGCGAGAGAGAGAGAGACAGCGCGAGAGAGAGAGAGACGGCGCGAGAGAGACGGGCGAGAGAGAGAGAGACGGCGCGAGAGAGAGAGACGGCGCGAGAGAGAGAGACGGCACGAGAGAGAGAGAGACGGCGCGAGAGAGAGAGACGGGCGCGCGCGAGAGAGAGAGACGGCGCGCGAGAGAGAGAGACGGACAGAGAGAGAGACGACGCCGCGAGAGAGAGATAGAGAGAGATACGGCGCCGAGAGAGAGAGAGACGCGCCGCGAGAGAGAGAAACGAGGCTCGCGAGAGAGAGAAACGGCGCTGCGAGAGAGAGAGAGAGAGAGACGCTCGCGAGAGAGAGAGACGGCGCCGCGAGAGAGAGAGAGACGGCGCGAGAGAGAGACGGCGCTCGCGAGAGAGAGACGGCGCTCGCGAGAGAGAGAGACGGCGCTCGCGAGAGAGAGAGACGGCGCTCGCGCGAGAGAGAGAGACGGCGCTCGCGAGAGAGAGAGACGGCGCTCGCGAGAGAGAGAGACGGCGCTCGCGAGAGAGAGATACGGCGCTCGCGAGAGAGAGAGATACGGCGCTCGCGAGAGAGAGAGACGGCGCTCGCGAGAGAGAGAGACGGCGCTCGCGAGAGAGAGAGACGGCGCTCGCGAGAGAGAGAGACGGCGCTCGAGAGAGAGAGAGAGACGGCGCTCGCGAGAGAGAGAGACGGCGCTCGCGAGAGAGAGAGACGGCGCTCGCGAGAGAGAGAGAGACGGCGCTCGCGAGAGAGAGAGAGAAGGCGCTCGCGAGAGAGAGAGAGAGACGGCGCTCGCGAGAGAGAGAGAGAGACGGCGCTCGCGAGAGAGAGAGAGACGGCGCTCGCGCGAGAGAGAGACGGCGCTCGCGAGAGAGAGAGAAGGCGCTCGCGAGAGAGAGAGACGGCGCGCGAGAGAGAGAGACGGCGCTCGAGAGAGAGAGACGGCGCTCGCGAGAGAGAGAGACGGCGCCGAGAGAGAGAGAGACGGCGCTCGAGAGAGAGAGAGACGGCGCCGAGAGAGAGAGAGACGGCGCTCGAGAGAGAGAGAGACGGGGCGCTCGAGAGAGAGAGAGAGACGGCGCCGAGAGAGAGAGAGACGGCGCCGAGAGAGAGAGAGAGACGGCGCCGAGAGAGAGACGGCGTCGAGAGAGAGAGAGACGGCGTCGAGAGAGAGAGAGACGGCGCTCGAGAGAGAGAGAGACGGCGCCGAGAGAGAGAGAGACGGCGTCGAGAGAGAGAGAGACGGCGACGAGAGAGACGGCGCGAGAGAGACGGCGAGAGAGAGACGGCGAGAGAGAGAGAGAGGCGGCGAGAGAGAGAGAAGGCGCCGCGAGAGAGAGAGAAGGCGCCGCGAGAGAGAGAGAGAGACGGCGCGCGAGAGAGAGAGACGGCGCTGCGAGAGAGAGAGACGGCGCTCGAGAGAGAGAGAGACGGCGCCGAGAGAGAGAGAGACGGCGCCGAGAGAGAGAGAGACGGCGCCGAGAGAGAGAGAGACGGCGCCGAGAGAGAGAGAGACGGCGCCGAGAGAGACGGCGCTCGAGAGAGACGGCGCCGAGAGAGACGGCGCTCGAGAGAGAGAGAGACGGCGCCGAGAGAGAGAGAGAGAGACGGCGCCGAGAGAGAGAGAGACGGCGCGAGAGAGAGACGGCGCCGAGAGAGAGAGAGACGGCGCCGAGAGAGAGAGAGACGGCGCCGAGAGAGACGGCGCCGAGAGAGAGCCGAGAGAGACGGCGCCGAGAGAGAGAGACGAGCGCCGCGCGAGAGAGAGAGAGACGCGCGCGAGAGAGAGAGAGAGAGACGGCGCCGCGAGAGAGAGAGAGAGACGGCGCCGCGCGAGAGAGAGAGAGAGAGAGCGCCGCGCGAGAGAGAGAGAGAGACGGCGCCGAGAGAGAGAGAGAGAGAGACGAGCGCCGCGCGAGAGAGAGAGAGAGACGAGCCGCGCGAGAGAGAGAGAGAGAGAGAGAGAGAGAGACCGCGCGAGAGAGAGAGAGAGAGAGAGACGGCGCGCGAGAGAGAGAGAGAGAGAGGCGCCAGAGCGCGAGAGAGAGAGAGAGAGAGACGGCGCCGCGCGAGAGAGAGAGAGAGAGAGACGAGCCGCGCGAGAGAGAGAGAGACGAGCCGCGCGAGAGAGAGAGAGAGAGACGGCGCGAGAGAGAGAGAGAGCGCCGCGAGAGAGAGAGAGAGACGCGCGCGCGCGAGAGAGAGAGAGACGGCGCGCGCGCGAGAGAGAGAGAGACGGCGCGCGCGCGAGAGAGAGAGAGACGGCGCGCGCGCGAGAGAGAGAGAGAGACGCGCGCGCGAGAGAGAGAGAGAGACGGCGCGCGCGCGAGAGAGAGAGAGAGAGCGCGCGCGAGAGAGAGAGAGACGGCGCGCGCGCGAGAGAGAGACGGCGCGCGCGCGAGAGAGAGAGACGGCGCCGCGCGAGAGAGAGACGAGCGCCGCGAGAGAGAGAGACTCGCGCGAGAGAGAGAGACGCGCCGCGCGAGAGAGAGAGACGGCGCCGCGCGAGAGAGAGAGACGCGCTCGCGAGAGAGAGAGACGGCGCTCGCGCGAGAGAGAGAGAGACGGCGCCGCGCGAGAGAGAGAGACGGCTCGCGTCATGAGAGAGACTCGCGCGCGAGAGAGAGAGAGAGAGACTGCGCGCGCGAGAGAGAGAGACTGCGCCGCGCGAGAGAGAGAGACTGCGCCGCGAGAGAGAGAGAGAGAGCGCGCGCGCGAGAGAGAGAGACTGCGCGCGCGAGAGAGACTGCGCCGCGCGAGAGAGAGACTGCGCGCGAGAGAGAGACTGCGCCGCGCGAGAGAGAGAGAGACTGCGCTCGCGAGAGAGAGAGAGACTGCGCCGCGAGAGAGAGAGAGAGACTGCGCCGCGCGAGAGAGAGAGAGAGAGAGACTGCGCTCGCGAGAGAGAGAGAGAGAGAGACTGCGCGCGCGAGAGAGAGAGAGAGAGAGAGAGAGACTGCGCCGCGCGAGAGAGAGAGAGACTGCGCCGCGCGAGAGAGAGAGACTGCGCCGCGCGAGAGAGAGACTGCGCCGCGAGAGAGAGAGAGACTGCGCCGCGAGAGAGAGAGAGACTGCGCCGCGCGAGAGAGAGAGACTGCGCCGCGCGAGAGAGAGAGACTGCGCCGCGCGAGAGAGAGAGACTGCGCTCGCGCGAGAGAGAGACTGCGCCGCGAGAGAGAGACTGCGCCGCGCGAGAGAGAGACTGCGCCGCGCGAGAGAGAGAGAGAGACTGCGCCGCGCGAGAGAGAGAGACTGCGCTCGCGCGAGAGAGAGAGAGAGACTGCGCCGCGAGAGAGAGAGAGAGACTGCGCCGAGCGCGAGAGAGAGACTGAGCGCGCGAGAGAGAGAGAGACTGCGCCGCGCGAGAGAGAGAGACTGCGCCGCGCGAGAGAGAGAGAGAGACTGCGCGCGAGAGAGAGAGAGAGACTGCGCTCGAGAGAGAGAGAGAGAGACTGCGCGCGCGAGAGAGAGAGAGAGACTGCGCCGCGAGAGAGAGAGAGAGACTGCGCGCGCGCGAGAGAGAGAGAGAGACTGCCGCGCGAGAGAGAGAGAGAGACTGCGCCGCGCGAGAGAGAGAGAGAGACTGCGCCGCGCGAGAGAGAGAGACTGCGCTCGCGCGAGAGAGAGAGAGACTCAGCGCGCGAGAGAGAGAGAGAGACTGCGCCGCGAGAGAGAGAGAGACTGCGCCGCGCGAGAGAGAGAGAGAGCTCGCCGGGAGAGACTGCGCGAGAGAGAGAGACTGCGCTCGCGCGAGAGAGAGAGACTGCGCCGCGCGAGAGAGAGAGACTGCGCTCGCGAGAGAGAGAGACGGCGCTCGCGAGAGAGAGAGACGGCGCTCGCGAGAGAGAGAGACGGCGCTCGCGAGAGAGAGAGACGGCGCTCGCGAGAGAGAGAGACGGCGCTCGCGCGAGAGAGAGACGGCGCTCGCGCGAGAGAGAGACGGCGCTCGCGCGAGAGAGAGAGAAGGCGCTCGCAAGAGAGAGAGAGAAGGCGCTCGCAAGAGAGAGAGACTGCGCTCGCGCGAGAGAGAGACTGCGCTCGCGCGAGAGAGAGACTGCGCTCGCGCGAGAGAGAGACTGCGCTCGCGCGAGAGAGAGACTGCGCGCGCGAGAGAGAGAGATCGCCGCGCGAGAGAGAGAGAGAGACTGCGCCGCGCGAGAGAGACTGCGCTCGCGCGGAGAGAGAGACTGCGCTCGCGAGAGAGAGAGACTGCGCTCGAGAGAGAGAGAGAGACTGCGCTCGCGAGAGAGAGAGAGAGACTGCGCTCGAGAGAGAGAGAGACTGCGCTCGCGCGGAGAGAGAGAGACTGCGCTCGCGAGAGAGAGAGACTGCGCTCGCGCGAGAGAGAGAGACTGCGCTCGCGCGAGAGAGAGAGAGACTGCGCTCGCGCGAGAGAGAGAGACTGCGCGCGCGAGAGAGAGAGAGACTGCGCTCCGCGAGAGAGAGAGAGAGACTGCGCTCGCGAGAGAGAGAGACTGCGCTCGCGCGAGAGAGAGAGACTGCGCTCGCGAGAGAGAGAGACTGCGCTCGCGCGAGAGAGAGACTGCGCTCGCGCGAGAGAGAGACTGCGCTCGCGAGAGAGAGAGACTGCGCTCGCGCGAGAGAGAGAGACTGCGCCGCGCGAGAGAGAGACGGCGCGCGCGAGAGAGAGAGACGGCGCGCGCGCGAGAGAGAGAGAGACGGCGCGCGCGAGAGAGAGAGAGACGGCGCGCGAGAGAGAGAGAGACTGCGCTCGCGAGAGAGAGAGACTGCGCTCGCGCGAGAGAGAGACTGCGCTCGCGCGAGAGAGAGACTGCGCTCGCGCGAGAGAGAGACTGCGCTCGCGCGAGAGAGAGACTGCGCTCGCGCGAGAGAGAGACTGCGCTCGCGCGAGAGAGAGACTGCGCTCGCGCGAGAGAGAGACTGCGCGCGCGAGAGAGAGACTGCGCTCGCGCGAGAGAGGCGGCGCTCGCGAGAGAGAGGCGGCGCTCGCGAGAGAGAGACTGCGCTCGCGAGAGAGAGACTGCGCTCGCGAGAGAGAGAGACTGCGCTCGCGCGAGAGAGAGAGACGGCGCTCAGCGAGCGAGAGAGACGGCGCGAGAGAGAGAGAGACGGCGCGAGAGAGACGAGCGCGCGAGAGAGAGAGACGGCGAGAGAGAGAGAGACGGCGCGAGAGAGAGACGGCACGAGAGAGAGAGAGAGAGACGGCGCGAGAGACGGCGCGTGCGAGAGAGAGACGGCGCCGCGAGAGAGAGAGACGGCGCTGCGAGAGAGAGAGACGGCCACAGAGAGAGAGAGACGGCGCCGAGAGAGAGACGGCGCCGAGAGAGAGAGAACTGGCGCCGCGAGAGAGAGAGACGGCGCCGCGAGAGAGAGAGAGAAACGGCGCTCGCGAGAGAGAGACGGCGCCGACGAGAGAGACGGCGCTGCGAGAGAGAGAGACGCGAGAGCGCCAATGTAGAGAGAGAGAGAGAGACGGCGCGAGAGAGAGACGGCACGAGAGAGAGAGAGAGAGAGACGGCGCGAGAGAGACGGCGCGTGAAGAGAGAGAGAGACGAGCGCCGCGAGAGAGAGAGACGGCGCTGAGAGAGAGAGACGGCGCCGCGAGAGAGAGATACGGCGCCGCAGAGAGAGAGACGGCGGCGAGAGAGAGAGAGAGAGAGAAACGGCGCCGCGAGAGAGAGAAACGGCGCCGCTCGAGAGAGAGAGAGACTGCGCCGCGAGAGAGAGAGACGGCGCCGCGAGAGAGAGAGACGGCGCATGCGAGAGAGAGAGAGACGGCGCCGCGAGAGAGAGACGGCGCTCGCGAGAGAGAGACGGCGCGCGAGAGAGAGAGACGCGCGCGAGAGAGAGAGACGGCGCGCGCGAGAGAGAGAGACGGCGCGCGCGAGAGAGAGAGACGGCGCGCGAGAGAGAGAGAGACGGCGCGCGCGAGAGAGAGACGCGCGCGAGAGAGAGAGAGACGGCGCGCGCGAGAGAGAGAGACGGCGCGCGCGAGAGAGACGGCGAGAGAGAGCGAAAGAGAGACGGCGAGAGAGAGCGAAAGAGAGACGGCGAGAGAGAGCGAAAGAGAGAGACGGCGAGAGAGAGCGAAAGAGAGAGACGGCGAGAGAGAGCGAAAAGAGAGAGAGAGCGAAAGAGAGAGACGGCGAGAGAGAGCGAAAGAGAGAGACGGCGAGAGAGAGCGAAAGAGAGAGACGAAGAGAGAGAGCGAAAGAGAGAGAGCGAGAAGAGAGAGACGAAGAGAGAGAGAGAGAGAGACATAGAGAGGATGAGAGAGAGAGAGAGCGAGAGAGAGCGAAAGAGAGAGACGGCGAGAGAGAGCGAAAGAGAGAGACGGCGAGAGAGAGAGAGAGAGCGGCGAGAGAGAGAGACGGCGAGAGAGAAAGAGAGAGACGGCGAGAGAGAGAGACGGCGCGCGAGAGAGAGAGAGAGACGGCGAGAGAGAGAGACGCGCGAGAGAGAGAGACGAGACGGCGCGAGAGAGAGAGACGGCGCTCGCGAGAGAGAGAGACGGCGCTCGCGAGAGAGAGAGAGACGGCGCGCGAGAGAGAGAGACGGCGCGCGCGCGAGAGAGAGAGACGGCGCGCGCGAGAGAGAGAGACGGCGCGCGCGAGAGAGAGAGACGGGCGCGCGCGAGAGAGAGAGACGGCGCGCGCGAGAGAGAGAGACGGCGCGCGCGAGAGAGAGAGACGGCGCGCGAGAGAGAGAGAGACGGCGCGCGCGCGAGAGAGAGACGGCGCGCGAGAGAGAGAGACGGCGCGCGAGAGAGAGAGAGACGGCGCGCGAGAGAGAGAGACGGCGCGAGAGAGAGAGAGAGACGGCGCGCGCGAGAGAGAGAGACGGCGCGAGAGAGAGAGAGACGGCGCGCGCGAGAGAGAGAGAGAGACGGCGCGCGCGAGAGAGAGAGACGGCGCGCGCGAGAGAGAGAGAGACGGCGCGCGCGAGAGAGACGGCGAGAGAGAGCGAAGGAGAGACGGCGAGAGAGAGAGCGAAAGAGAGACGGCGAGAGAGAGCGAAAGAGAGAGACGGCGAGAGAGAGCGAAAGAGAGAGACGGCGAGAGAGAGAGAGACGGCGAGAGAGAGCGAAAGAGAGAGACGGCGAGAGAGAGCGAAAGAGAGAGACGGCGAGAGAGAGCGAAAGAGAGAGAGCAGAGAGAGAAAGAGAGAGACGGCGAGAGAGAGAGAGAGACGAGAGAGAGAGAGAGAGAGAGAGAGACGGCGAGAGAGAGAGACGGTAGAGAGAGAGACGGCGAGAGAGAGAGACGGCGAGAGAGAGAGACGGCGAGAGAGAGAGACGGCGCGAGAGAGAGAGACGAGCGAGAGAGAGAGGCGCACGCGCGAGAGAGAGAGAGGGCGCACGCGCGAGAGAGAGAGGCGCACGCGCGAGAGAGAGAGGGGCACGCGCGAGAGAGAGAGGCGCACGCGCGAGAGAGAGAGAGGGCGCACGCGCGAGAGAGAGAGGCGCACGCGAGAGAGAGAGGGCGCACGCGCGAGAGAGAGAGGCGCACGCGCTGAGAGAGAGAGAGAGGCGCACGCGCGAGAGAGAGAGAGGCGCACGCGCGAGAGAGAGAGGGACGCGCGAGAGAGAGAGAGGCGCACGCGCGAGAGAGAGAGAGAGGCGCACGCGCGAGAGAGAGAGGGCGCACGCGCGAGAGAGAGGGCACGCGCGAGAGAGAGAGAGAGGGCGCACGCGCGAGAGAGAGAGGCGCACGCGAGAGAGAGAGGGCGCACGCGAGAGAGAGACGGCGCACGCGAGAGAGAGACGGCGCACGCGAGAGAGAGACGGCGCACGCGAGAGAGAGACGGCGCACGCGAGAGAGAGACGGCGCACGCGAGAGAGAGACGGGCGCACGCGAGAGAGAGACGGGCGCACGCGAGAGAGAGACGGCGCACGCGAGAGAGAGAGCGCACGCGAGAGAGACGGCGCACAGAGAGAGAGACTGCGACAGAGAGAGAGCGCACGAAAGAGAGAGACGGCGCACGCGAGAGAGAGAGACGCGAGAGAGAGACGGCCGACGCGAGAGAGAGACGGCCCTCGCGACGAGAGAGAGAGACGGCGACGCGAGAGAGAGAGACGGCCCTCGCGAGAGAGAGCGACAGAGAGAGACTGCGACAGAGAGAGACGGCCGAGAGCGAAAGAGAGAGACGCCCTCGCGAGAGAGAGAGAGAGAGAGAGACGGCCCTCAGAGAGAGAGAGAGAGACGGCCCTCGCGAGAGAGAGAGAGAGAGAGAGACGGCCCTCGCGAGAGAGAGAGAGAGACGGCCCTCGCGAGAGAGAGAGAGAGACGGCCCTCGCGAGAGAGAGAGAGACGGCCCTCGCGAGAGAGAGAGAGAGACCCCTCGCGAGAGAGAGAGAGAGAGAGCGCGAGAGAGAGAGAGAGAGAGACGGCGCTCGCGCGAGAGAGAGAGAGAGAGAGAGAGACGGCCCTCGCGAGAGAGAGAGAGAGAGAGAGACGGCCCTCGCGAGAGAGAGAGACGGCCCTCGCGAGAGAGAGAGACGGCCCTCGCGAGAGAGAGAGACGGCCCTCGCGAGAGAGAGAGACGGCCCTCGCGAGAGAGAGAGACGGCCCTCGCGAGAGAGAGAGACGGCCCTCGCGAGAGAGAGAGACGGCGCTCGCGAGAGAGAGAGACGGCCCTCGCGAGAGAGAGAGACGGCCCTCGCGAGAGAGAGAGACGGCCCTCGCGAGAGAGAGAGACGGCCCGCGAGAGAGAGAGAGACGGCCCTCGCGAGAGAGAGAGAGACGGCAAGAGAGAGAGAGACGGCGCGAGAGAGAGAGAGACGGCCCGCGAGAGAGAGAGAGAGAGAGAGAGACCTCGAGAGAGAGAGAGACGGGCGAGAGAGAGAGAGACGGCCCGAGAGAGAGAGAGAGAGACGGCCCTCGCGAGAGAGAGACGGCCCTCGCGAGAGAGAGAGAGAGACGGCCTCGCGAGAGAGAGAGAGAGACGCCCTCGCGAGAGAGAGAGAGAGACGGCCCTCGCAGAGAGAGAGAGAGAGCGCCTCGCGAGAGAGAGAGAGAGACGGCCTCGCGAGAGAGAGAGACGGACGGCCCTCGAGAGAGAGAGAGAGACGGCGAGAGAGAGAGAGAGACGGCCCGCGAGAGAGAGAGACGGCCCTCGAGAGAGAGAGAGAGACCCGCGAGAGAGAGAGACGACGAGAGAGAGACGAGAGAGAGAGAGAGACGGCCCTCGCGAGAGAGAGAGAGAGACGGCCCGAGAGAGAGAGAGACGGCGCGAGAGAGAGAGACGGCGCGAGAGAGAGAGAGACTGCGCGAGAGAGAGAGAGACGGCGAGAGAGAGAGAGACTGCGCGAGAGAGAGAGACTGCGAGAGAGAGAGAGACTGCGAGAGAGAGAGACTGAGCGAGAGAGAGAGAGACTGCGCGAGAGAGAGAGAGAGACTGCGCGAGAGAGAGAGAGAGAGACTGCGCGAGAGAGAGAGAGACTGCGCGAGAGAGAGAGAGACTGCGCGAGAGAGAGAGAGAGAGAGAGAGAGACGCGAGAGAGAGAGAGAGAGCGGCGAGAGAGAGAGACTGCGAGAGAGAGAGAGAGACGGCGAGAGAGAGAGAGACGGCGGAGAGAGAGAGAGGCGAGAGAGGAGAGAGAGAGACGGCGAGAGAGAGAGACGGCGAGAGAGAGAGAGAGACGGCGAGAGAGAGAGAGACGGCGAGAGAGAGAGAGACTATAGAGAGAGAGAGAGACGGCGAGAGAGAGAGAGAGCGAGAGAGAGAGAGAGAGACGGCGAGAGAGAGAGAGACGGCGAGAGAGAGAGAGACGGCGAGAGAGAGAGAGACGGCGAGAGAGAGAGAGAGAGTAGAGAGAGAGAGACGGCGAGAGAGAGAGAGACGGCGCGAGAGAGAGAGACTGCGCGAGAGAGAGAGACTGCGCGAGAGAGAGAGACTGCGCGAGAGAGAGAGACTGCGCGAGAGAGACTGCGCGAGAGAGAGAGACTGCGCGAGAGAGACTGCGCGAGAGAGACTGCGCGAGAGAGACTGCGCGAGAGAGACTGCGCCTGCGCCTTCCCCTTAATGGAAGTGAAACCACTTCACCTCCCAAGAGGCTAAAACATTTCAAAATTACACAGAAACCACACAATCAAAAGGGGATGAAATGGACATGTTAAAACACATATAGATGCCTACCAAAGACACATATTAATGCACGCACACACACTGTTGAGATAAGGTTCTTTACTGCCTAAGTTTGACAGTTGAAGAGCACCATATCTTACAAGACAGATGGAAACCTAACGTTCACCCTGAGTGGTTAAGCCGGTTACAGTGGTACAGAATAATAGGCTAGAGTGTGTGTGTGTAGCTAGATTACCACAACATTTCAAATGCCATGAGGACAGTGCAGAGATCTAACCCATTTCATTTCACTTCACTGTCTGCAATGAGGGGGAACAAATTGGAGAGCTAGAATTAATTGAATTATTTGTGTTTTTCAGGGCAGACGGATGCAAAAACGATGCATCCCATTTGTATGAGACAGGGTCCTTGACCTGAGGACGACATCACGAGACGAGTAATGAGCGTGTCACTCCTTCCACTAGGTGGGTATTCTATACAGTCTCTGTTCCCAGACAAGACACATTACCCCTCAAAGCAGAGGCAGCAGAATGGCACGTGAAGGTCACCTTGGAAAGCAGATGCGATTCCTCTTTGACCTTCAACCTGCTGAGACTGAATGACTGGAAGACACAAGGCAATGTTCTTTCAATGTGTTCAATTAGACTGACTGATAGCCACTGTTCCAGTGTGTTCAATAACACAGAGATCCGGAGCCCCATATCCCTTTGCTCCGAGTCTATTTGAGGCTTGGGTCGTGCTGCGGTACTGACTTTATCAAATGGTTTTAGACGACTGAGGTGGGGCTATACGCTGACCTTTTGTTACGAGGAGCATGTGTGCGCCTAAGTTGAACAATGTTGGCGCACCCAGAGAAATTTAGAAACACAATGACAAATATTTGAGTAAAATCGCATCACTGTAGAGCCCTGTGGGGCTTATTGAGTTGAACACAGATCCTCAGAGGAGGAGCCATTTCTATTACCTTTTCATGACAGAACATCAAGCCGGGTACAAACAACCCTCAAACCGCTGTCCGAGCCCATATTAAAACGGGTACAAACAGCCCTCAAACCGCTGTCCGAGCCCATATTAAAACGGGTACAAACAGCCCTCAAACCGCTGTCCGAGCGAGCCCATATTAAAACGGGTACAAACAACCCTCAAACCGCTGTCCGAGCCCATATTAAAACGGGTACAAACAACCCTCAAACCGCTGTCCGAGCCCATATTAAAACGGGTACAAACAACCCTCAAACCGCTGTCCGAGCCCATATTAAAACGGGTACAAACAACCCTCAAACCGCTGTCCGAGCCCATATTAAAACGGGTACAAACAACCCTCAAACCGCTGTCCGAGCCCATATTAAAACGGGTACAAACAACCCTCAAACCGCTGTCCGAGCCCATATTAAAACGGGTACAAACAACCCTCAAACCGCTGTCCGAGCCCATATTAAAACGGGTACAAACAACCCTCAAACCGCTGTCCGAGCCCATATTAAAACGGGTACAAACAACCCTCAAACCGCTGTCCGAGCCCATATTAAAACGGGTACAAACAACCCTCAAACCTCTGTCCGAGCCCATATTAAAACGGGTACAAACAGCCCTCAAACCGCTGTCCGAGCCCATATTAAACGGGTACAAACAACCCTCAAACCGCTGTCCGAGCCCATATTAAAACGGGTACAAACAACCCTCAAACCACTGTCCGAGCCCATATTAAAACGGGTACAAACAACCCTCAAACCGCTGTCCGAGCCCATATTAAAACGGGTACAAACAACCCTCAAACCGCTGTCCGAGCCCATATTAAAACGGGTACAAACAACCCTCAAACCGCTGTCCGAGCCCATATTAAAACGGGTACAAACAGCCCTCAAACCGCTGTCCGAGCCCATATTAAAACGGGTACAAACAACCCTCAAACCGCTGTCCGAGCCCATATTAAAACGGGTACAAACAACCCTCAAACCGCTGTCCGAGCCCATATTAAAACGGGTACAAACAACCCTCAAACCGCTGTCCGAGCCCATATTAAAACGGGTCATTATTTCAGTTGGAGGGCAAACTGCATCAGCATGTTTGTTTTGGAGAATTCCATTAGGGAGAGGCAGTTCCTTAGAGCGAAGGGAGGGGGTTATTTACCATAAAATCGCATCACTGTAGAGCCCTGTGGGGCTTATTGAGTTGAACACAGATCCTCAGAGGAGGAGCCATTTCTATTACCTTTTCATGACAGAACATCAAGCCGGGTACAAACAACCCTCAAACCGCTGTCAGAGCGAGCCCATATTAAAACGGGTACAAACAGCCCTCAAACCGCTGTCCGAGCCCATATTAAAACGGGTACAAACAGCCCTCAAACCGCTGTCCGAGCGAGCCCATATTAAAACGGGTACAAACAACCCTCAAACCACTGTCCGAGCCCATATTAAAACGGGTACAAACAACCCTCAAACCGCTGTCCGAGCCCATATTAAAACGGGTACAAACAGCCCTCAAACCGCTGTCCGAGCCCATATTAAAACGGGTACAAACAGCCCTCAAACCGCTGTCCGAGCGAGCCCATATTAAAACGGGTACAAACAACCCTCAAACCACTGTCCGAGCCCATATTGAAACGGGTACAAACAGCCCTCAAACCGCTGTCCGAGCCCATATTAAAACGGGTACAAACAACCCTCAAACCGCTGTCCGAGCCCATATTAAAACGGGTACAAACAACCCTCAAACCGCTGTCCGAGCGAGCCCATATTAAAACGGGTACAAACAACCCTCAAACCGCTGTCCGAGCGAGCCCATATTAAAACGGGTACAAACAACCCTCAAACCGCTGTCCGAGCCCATATTAAAACGGGTACAAACAACCCTCAAACCACTGTCCGAGCCCATATTAAAACGGGTACAAACAGCCCTCAAACCGCTGTCCGAGCCCATATTAAAACGGGTACAAACAACCCTCAAACCGCTGTCCGAGCGAGCCCATATTAAAACGGGTACAAACAACCCTCAAAACCGCTGTCCGAGCCCATATTAAAACGGGTACAAACAACCCTCAAACCGCTGTCCGAGCCCATATTAAAACGGGTACAAACAACCCTCAAACCGCTGTCAGAGCGAGCCCATATTAAAACGGGTACAAACAACCCTCAAACCGCTGTCAGAGCGAGCCCATATTAAAACGGGTACAAACAGCCCTCAAACCGCTGTCCGAGCGAGCCCATATTAAAACGGGTACAAACAGCCCCCAAACCGCTGTCCGAGCGAGCCCATATTAAAACGGGTACAAACAACCCTCAAACCGCTGTCCGAGCCCATATTAAAACGGGTCATTATTTCAGTTGGAGGGCAAACTGCATCAGCATGTTTGTTTTGCAGAATTCCATTAGGGAGAGGCAGTTCCTTAGAGCGAAGGGAGGGGGTTATTTACCATTTGGGACACACAACTCTTGATTTTCTGAAGTGATCAGAATGCCTAAATGTGTGACCGGCTGCAGCTCCAGCAACAATCTTCCCACTGCTGCCTGCTGGTCCTCTCTCATCTCCCCTCTGTCTCTAGTCTAAGTTCACCACTCACTAAAGCAAAACAAATATTGTGGCATTAAAAACAAATAAACATCCATCTAAACCTGTAACTGAGAGTTTCCACAACCACTGCCTACACTGAAATGGATGCTTACCTCAAATGACCCCACATTAATAAGGGAGGTCTGCTGCTCAGACCGATTCTGGTGGTAGAGACATGAAGGAAGAGAGACTAGGTGGCTGCTCTGAATACTGAGCAGTATGCTCTGCATAGTGTTATAACAAGCAACATGCCTGAGCCCCAATGACAATTTAGTCTGAATCAATGGGCTTTCTATGAGATGGGTGGGATGAGACAATATCTGTGTACACAGGCTGAAGTTAGACCGACTGTCAGTGGATCTCTGGGTGTTCCATGTGCAGTGCAGTGTTGCTTGGCAGCGGGCTCGTGTAGACCAGGAGAGAAACACCTGGCGAATACTGAGCGACTGGGTATCCTGGACTAGATATAGTTACATATTTTGATATTATTTTTGACAATACAACTTCAATAATTGCAATATTATTTTTGCACTAGTTGGCTGTACCTGCACCAAAACTCAAATAAAAAATATATATAATAATTGAAATCGCAATACATATAGAATCACAATACATATTGTATCGGCACCTCGGCTAAGTATCGTGATAATATCATATCGGGAGGTCAATTCCCAGCCCTACTAAGTAGTGTAACATACAAACATCATCATCTAAACAAGCGTTAGCAAGCATCATAAATTCACTCTTAGTTTCAATCCAATGGAGCAACTTTTTAGCCACATGACTCAGAAGAACAGTTGTGCTTCCACACTCACAAGTAGACCCCATCTTCTACGCACTGGAACATATGGCCTGCCCTAGGGCTCCCCACCAGAGACAACACTCAGCAAGAGCCAGTAAGGCAGCCATACATGGGCTCGGAGGTCCCCACTGGGACACACAAATCCTGGATGAGGCGTTTCTGCACCCTGATCACATCAAGCCGTTGAAAAGTGCAGACGGCTTCATTGTAAATCAAACACGAAACATTTAATTTTCCTCTCAAGAACCCAAGTGCTGCAGAGTTTGCATGACAAACATAGGTCACTCGGGGCATGAATGCCCAGTCTCATTGTCCTTGCTCATCAAGCCACCTCCCCAATTCCCCCTCATATTCTTTAACGAGAGGGGGAAAAGCTGGCCTCAGCAGCATCTGAGGAATGAGCTCCGACCAGAGAAGGCAGATTGGTAAGTGCCACACTTCCCACCGGGGTCTGTATTCCCCAGAACCATTCAAGCCCATAATCCCAGTATCACATATCATCCAACCACCACAGAGCTGATCAGGTAGGGGAGTATTGGAGGTACGATAGACAGCTTGTTCTGTAGTCTACATTCATAAAAGAACAATTTAAACCCCTCATTATTTCTGGGAAATCAAGCCAACAACTGCATCAAGGGAGAGTGTTGTAGTGTTGAGGTAGTGGGAGAAAATTACAGACTGGGTGTCTGGGCACAGCTAGGCGAAACCCACTATGATGGAACCCAGGACAGCAGAAAGTTCACAAATTCTTAGAAACCCAGAGTGTTTGGAGAGACAATAGATCGTGGAAATACAGAATGCTCCAGAGGGAATGAAGGCAGCAGTGTGAACACTGACTGCGACAGTTTGAGACTGAGCAGTATCACGGCAGCAGACTGGTTTGGCTCTGGCTGTGTGAGGCTGGGCCGACCTCACGCCTCTGTCTTCTGCTCCCCACAGGAGGTAGGGTGGTGTGAGGAGGCGTGGTGTGTGATTGGGCCTCTGGCTGGCAGACTGCATGCTGGGAACAGCTGGTCTGGAGCAGTCTTCACTGGGCTCTGAGGCCACACAACAGACCGTGTGTGCTGGTGCTGCCTCTCCTAGTCCTAACCCCACGGCAGCTGCACAGGATGCCCAGCCACAGATCTGTAGACACCATGAGAGTGGCCAGTGGCTGTCCACACTAAAACAAAATAATATTCTTGACCCTAACTCTGTAAACAAGGGCACCCTCATAGACGTCATCCTGACCAACTGGCCCTCCAAATATACCTCCGCTGTCTTCAACCAGGATCTCAGCGATCACTGCCTCATCGCCTGTATCCGCCACGGAGCCGCAGTCAAACGACCACCCCTCATCACTGTCAAACGCTCCCTAAAACACTTCTGTGAGCAGGCCTTTCTAATCGACCTGGCCCGTGTATCCTGGAAGGACATTGACCTCATCCCGTCAGTTGAGGATGCCTGGTCATTCTTTAAAAGTAACTTCCTCACCATTTTGGATAAGCATGCTCCGTTCAAAAATGCAGAACCAAGAACAGATACAGCCCTTGGTTCACTCCAGACCTGACTGCCCTCGACCAGCACAAAAACATCCTGTGGCGGACTGCAATAGCATCGAATAGCCCCGTGATATGCAACTGTTCAGGGAAGTCAGGAACCAATACACGCAGTCAGTCAGGAAAGCTAAGGCCAGCTTCTTCAGGCAAAAGTTTGCATCCTGTAGCTCCAACTCCAAAAAGTTCTGGGACACTGTGAAGTCCATGGAGAACAAGAGCACCTCCTCCCAGCTGCCCACTGCACTGAGGCTAGGAAACACGGTCTCCACCGATAAATCCATGATTATCGAAAACTTCAATAAGCACTTCTCAACGGCTGGCCATGCCTTCCGCCTGGCTACTCCAACCTCGGCCAACAGCTCCGCCCCCCGTAGTTCCTCACCCAAGCCTCTCCAGGTTCTCCTTTACCCAAATCCAGATAGCAGATGTTCTGAAAGAGCTGCAAAACCTGGACCCGTACAAATCAGCTGGGCTTGACAATCTGGACCCGCTATTTCTGAAACTATCTGCCGCCATTGTCGCAACCCCTATTACCAGCCTGTTCAACCTCTCTTTCATATCGTCTGAGATCCCCAAGGATTGAAAGCTGCCGCAGTCATCCCCCTCTTCAAAGGAGGAGACACCCTGGACCCAAACTGCTATAGACCTATATCCATCCTGCCCTGCCTATCTAAGGTCTTCGAAAGCCAAGTCAACAAACAGGTCACTGACCATCTCGAATCCCACCGTACCTTCTCCGCTGTGCAATCTGGTTTCCGAGCCGGTCACGGGTGCACCTCAGCCACACTCAAGGTACTAAATGATATCATAACCGCCATCGATAAAAGACAGTACTGTGCAGCCGTCTTCATCGACCTCGCCAAGGCTTTCGACTCTGTCAATCACCAAATTCTTATCGGCAGACTCAACAGCCTCGGTTTTTCGGATGACTGCCTTGCCTGGTTCACCAATTACTTTGCAGACAGAGTTCAGTGTGTCAAATCAGAGGGCATGCTGTCCGGTCCTCTGGCAGTCTCTATGGGGTGCCACAGGGTTCAATTCTCGGGCCGACTCTTTTCTCTGTATATATCAATGATGTTGCTCTTGCTGCGGGCGATTCCCTGATCCACCTCTACGCAGACGACACCATTCTATATACTTTCGGCCCGTCATTGGACACTGTGCTATCAAACCTCCAAACGAGCTTCAATGCCATACAGCACTCCTTCCGTGGCCTCCAACTGCTCTTAAACGCGAGTAAAACCAAATGCATGCTTTTCAACCGATCGCTGCCTGCACCCGCATGCCCGACTAGCATCACCACCCTGGATGGTTCCAACCTTGAATATGTGGACATCTATAAGTACCTAGGTGTCTGGCTAGACTGCAAACTCTCCTTCCAGACTCACATCAAACATCTCCAATCAAAAATCAAATCCAGAGTCGGCTTTCTATTCCGCAACAAAGCCTCCTTCACTCACGCTGCCAAGCTTACCCTAGTAAAACTGACTATCCTACCGATCCTCGACTTCGGCGATGTCATCTACAAAATGGCTTCCAACACTCTACTCAGCAAACTGGATGCAGTCTATCACAGTGCCATCCGTTTTGTCACTAAAGCACCTTATACCACCCACGACTTGTATGCTCTAGTCGGCTGGCCCTCACTACATATTCGTCGCCAGACCCACTGGCTCCAGGTCATTTACAAGTCCATGCTAGGTAAAGCTCCGCCTTATCTCAGTTCACTGGTCACGATGGCAACACCCATCCGTAGCACGCGCTCCAGCAGGTGTATCTCACTGATCATCCCTAAAGCCAACACCTCATTTGGCCGCCTTTCGTTCCAGTACTCTGCTGCCTGTGACTGGAACGAATTGCAAAAATCGCTGAAGTTGGAGACTTTTATCTCCCTCACCAACTTCAAACATCAGCTATCCGAGCAGCTAACCGATCGCTGCAGCTGTACATAGTCTATAGGTAATTAGCTCACCCTTTTTCACCTACCTCATTCCCATACTGTTTTTATACTGTTTTTATTTATTTACTTTTCTGCTCTTTTGCACACCAATATCTCTACCTGTACATGCCCATCTGATCATTTATCACTCCAGTGTTAATCTGCAAAATTGTATTATTCGCCTACCTCCTCATGCCTTTTGCACACATTGTATATAGACTGCCCATTTTTTTCTACTGTGTTATTGACTTGCTAATTGTTTACTCCATGTGTAATCTCTGTGTTGTCTGTTCACACTGCTATGCTTTATCTTGGCCAGGTCGCAGTTGCAAATGAGAACTTGTTCTCAACTAGCCTACCTGGTTAAATAAAGGTGAAATAAATAAAAAAATAAAAAAAAAAGTGCTGTTTCTTGTCCAGAGAAGCTGACAACCATGCTGACCACTCGGTAACCAACAGTTTGGAAATAGAAATCTCCTGTAATTTCCTTGTTCTACATTCTTGATCTGGTATTTTAGCTTGGATCATTCAATCAGGTCTTGGGTGAGGGCAGCGTGAAAGAGCACCCAAAAGCAAATAGAAAACTTCCCGTCCAAAAATAGGTGCTGCCATCACTTAGAAAAATAAGCCCCTAGTCTCATTTGTCAAAATATCTCACTTAAGGGCTGCTAAAAACACTTAGGGAATGTGTCAAGTTAGACATGGCTTAAATAAACAACTAAATTGATCACAGGCTTATAAATATCAAAACACCCCAAAGAACAAAAAGGGATAAAACAGGGCGTAACGTGTTCTAAGCGGCAGCGTAGCCTAGTGGTTAGAACATTGGACTAGTAACCGGAAGGTTGAGAGTTCAAACCCCCGAGCTGACATGGTACAAATCTGTCGTTCTGCCCCTGAACAGACAGTTAACCCACTGTTCCCAGGCCGTCATTGAAAATAAGAATATGTTCTTAACTGACTTGCCTGGTTAAATAAAGGTAAAATTAAAATGTAAAAAAATTAAAGCCTCATTAGGAAAGCAGAATTCTGCTGGGTTCAGGAACGGAAGAAGAAAATCAGAATGAAACACAAACAGCTTTTCATAACACGCATGAGACAGGGGCATGACTGATGTGTCATTTTTGCAGACGGTTAGATTTGCTTGCAAGGGCATGTGAGAGCAGAGCAGGGAGATTTAGGCGAGTTAATGGGAAACGTTCAACATTCAATTGCGCAGTGACAACCCCCCAAACTCTACCTTCTCTCACACCCTGCAAAAGAGAAGTGTTGGCATGAATATTTAAGAAACATCATGAGCTAAATTTATTCATTCACCAAATAGGCCACAGGTATTTGAGATGGAAGTATGCCACAGACAGTCATTGGAGGACTGAAGGGCAAGACATAATTCATCACAGACACAGTCAATAAAAAAAAGTCAATGTAGGCTATATCAAAGCACACCATTTAATCATTTTCTGTATCACAAACACTTTATATTTGCAGAGTTATATTACATTGGGACCTAGCAACTAGCGAGCATTACTGACTGTGGCAGGACTCTTGGAAACATTCGCTCTCTAACAATGAGAACTCAATGAACAGAAAACACTATGTAGTGTACAATAAACTGGTAGAATACATCTATGGCCCTGCTTTATATAGCCTAGTAGTGGACTTTACTATAGGTTGGTGACAGAGCAACACATTTGACAAGAGTTTGAGCGTTTCCTATGGTCAAGGACAAGTGTGAGTAGCAGACAACCAAAGCTGCTTGTGGGTAGACGGCTCCAGCTGCCCACAAATACAAGCATAAGCCCAGACCAGTGCCAACACCAACTAAAGTAGGGTAAAGTAAAACAACACAGCCATGAAGGCAAGCAGATCTTTTGACAGAACTTTGGGCAGCTTTACCCCAAGGGAATTAGTTTGAAAGGTATGTAGGTTATCCCAATTTGACGCAATGTAACATGATCATTGCAGTGGTAGGATGCCAAAATATAAGAAACTGGCACAGGACGTGCACATTTTTGACAGTGGCACACAATGCAGCACAACTTGTCCCAATCTCTCAAAATCTTAGCTACTTTGACAACCATGACTGAAGACCAATGTTCCCTCTAAGCTGTGCGTGCGTGCAGTAGTCAGAGCATGCAGCTCCCCCAGGACTGCATGCAGAAATATCTGCCCACAGAGAGAAGCACGAGATGGAACGTAACTTTCTAGAGCAGTGGTCACCAACAGGTCGATCGCGATTTCCAAGGCATTCCTAGTAGATCGCCAAACATTTCTGCAAAAAACCCAACGATAAAGCCTTGTGTTCCTATTCATTTTTGCTTTGTTGTCTCGGGCTGTACAATACAGCTGCCCTGCACACCGGGTAGGTGAACTGTTGCCATTTTGAACCATTTCATGTGTCAAAGTACAAACTCTGCCTTCCTGACGGGCCCAGAGAGCAAATCAAGTGCACTATAGGCCTAACGCTGGCCAATCGGATGGCTCAGATGACCATGTCTGCAGAGACGTAGCAGGCATAAAAGAAAGCTACAGCAAAGTTGATACTATACGATTTCAAAATGTTTAAAACCATGACTAGAGAGAAACTATCAATGAATACAGCAAAGGGCTGCCGCTTTCATGAGTGAGTTCATGTTCAAGTTCTTACTCAGCACTATCAACATGTTGTATTTAACACTTTTAAGCCATAAAATTAAATTTTTCCTATTTCCACTCAGCGTTACAACAAGTACTGCAGCAGTAATGAATGAGTTGGAATATGTATCTATGGGCTTGCGTTGTTGTTATTAGCGGTTTGGGTCTTTTTTAATATCAAGGAATATTTCACTTTCTCTGTTCATAGGAGTAACAACATGAATTTGTGCATGAGGCAAAAATAATGGGGTGTGACTCAAGTTTCGCTATCAGCTGGTAGACAGTGTCATTTTTTGGTCAGTGGAGGAAATGAAAGGGAAAGCAGAGGGATGTTGAGAGGCAGACCCTCAGTTTGCTGCTTTCTCCCTCCACTGAGATTGACCAGATTGCAGGCACCATCAGCACAGTAAAATAAAAAGCAAATTATTTAAATGTAAGCTCACTCAGCTGTGCTTCACAAGTAAGCTATTACCGACCGATGTGATCATGTAGCCTACCTCAAATTTATATATATATATATATATATATATATATTTTATTATTATTTTTTTTTTAATGGCCCCAACAAGAACAATGCACTGGCAGCGAAATTCAAGCAAAGCCAATATGTGGTGATAATGTATTGGGCCTATAGCTTATGGCACAAGCCTCATTGCTACAGTACTGTTTTTAATAAGTTAATTTTGCAAGGGTTTAATTTTATGTCATGTTAGATCTCAGGTTGCATTTTGACTCAAAGTGATCTTGACTCAGAAAAGGTTGGTGACCACTGTTCTAGAGTTTTCCCTGTTAACACTATCAATGCAATAGCCACTTTCAATTCAACATACCAAAACAAACTATGCAAGAGATTTTGTTGTAGGCAGAATGCATCGGAGTAAGATTCTATTGCATTAACACACACTACTCCGCCCGTACTCTACACAGACCGGTGCAGCATAAACAATCAGAGCTGCAGTAGGCCTATATATGCAATTACACCATTGACATATGGATCTGTGCCATTTACTTTGAACTGGACTGTGTTTGCAGCATTAGCGGTCGTGACTGGATGCGCTTGTTTCGAGATCAAAGCTAGAGCTGCATGTAGCCACATGTGAAAATTTTGTTCATATCCTTTGCTAGTTAGTGAGTTATTAGCCCAGTCATTTGTAGTCAGCAATAGGGGAGTGAATGCTTCCTACAAGATAACAAAATGTGTACATTTCTAGACATCTTTGAAACCAGAGTCAGGTAAAGATCTGTATTTATGTCTTAAAGGGGCACTATTGTATTTTGAGACAGGCTTGAATAAGCTAAGTAGCCAATAGGCAGAGGGTAGCATAACTTGTCTGATGATCTGTAATAATGGTATGGGAATAATAATGCATTTTGTAAAGTGGTTTCTTGGATCAAACATTTTCAGTCACCTCCTTGTCTGAAGCACAAGTTGATAAACAGGTTAATGTCAAGCCTTGTATATCTATTTTCAAACGTCTCATGTAATTAAGGCCTACAATGAACCCCAGACATTGGCTGCTACTGTAGGCTGAAAGATAGAACAGCTATTTCCATGTTAAAATGTTATGGGATGCATTTTCGCCATTGTTTTGGTGGTAGGCCACTCTGGTAGGCCTACATTATGATCAAATAGCCATAGTAGCCTACATTGCCACTGTTAAAATTGTAACTTAAAGCAGGTACAGCCTCAGTGTTCACAGTAAACATGTACGGGTTGCACAGAACTTTCACAAAGTTCAAGTTTCCACTCAGCAGACCTGAAATTTGCTCAGAGCTTAAAAACATTTTAGGGAACATTGCTGAAGACCACAACATAATCACTGACATTTTCTATTCTAAATACTCTATGTATTCACTAGCAAAGGCGGCCGAAATTACACACTGGAAAACCAACAGATTATAAGAGTGACGTCAGTCACCGACAGAAACTGGACAGGACACCAACCCGTCCCGTCTTGGATTTCAGACAAGCTAAACCAACTAATCGGAATACATTCATTGCATATGGTGAGGTTAATAGTTGGTGTTGTGGTGCTGCCAGCAATACAGTTAAATTAGCCCATTAGATGTAACATGCCAAGAAATGCGTGAACTAGTTGGCATAACTGGTAAATCTGACATCAGCAGAAAAGAAGCAAAACTCATACCCAACAATGAATGTCGAGCAACTGAGAAGGGAATCCGCTGACCTTGTATGTACCCTACTAGTAGTTAACAAAAGCGAATACATTGTGGGTGCAGGATTCACCAACAAGCGGCGTAGCTAGCTAGCTGCAAACGATACATGTAGTAAGTGCTAACATTACACATATTATTCTCAACTCGCCCGAATGTTGCACAGCCAGGTAGGGGAGGGGGTATGTAGTTCCATGGATGGTGGCTACAGTACAGTAGAACCCCTGTTTCCTACTTACGAGCTCTGACTTTGCTAATAGCTACAATGAGGAATGTTACTATGACTGTGATGTGTTTGTCCCACCTAGCAAGCTAATTTAAGATGAATGCACTAACTGGAAATCGCTCTGAATAAGACCGTCTGTTAAATGTACATTGTCATTGTTGTCATTGTCAGCACCAACAATGTGACAGCTAGCCAGCCAACTAATGTTAGCTAGCTCGATGTAGTTAGCTCATTTCCCCAAGGTCACTCGGTTCACTTTGTCAAAATTACTAATATTATTGTGTATCCACTAACCACGTGCTAAAGAATTGGTAGTTGTGGGTTCAATCCATTGCTCGCTGGCCAAGACGAGCTCGACAGCAATGCAACTCGTCGAACACTGGACTATCAAGTTGCTGCTAACTAGCCTAGCTAGCATACCTTTGAACCTATTACAGATTCCTGATTCGTTTCAAAATGTGTTATTACTGTGCACAATTATTCTCTTGATATTATTTATACTCTATTGTGTTTAGTTGCTAAATATTTGATTAACATTACCTGGAAATCACGTTCTTCGTTGAACCTAGAAAATCTGTCAGCCATTTTCTGTACGCAGCAGCTTCTTTCGTCTCTCTGAATGCTGGACTTGGAAACGCCTACTGAGTTACTAACAAAGCAACTGTCCAATTGTAACTCGCAAATGCTTTGATTGACGTATACTTTGAAACAATGTAGCACTTTTGTAAAACAGTGTAACTTATTGTTATTAAGCTTGCCCAAGTATATTAGCTGGTTCCTAAACCAGCAACAGCCACCCTCATATGACAATCTAGATCATTTAGTTTAGACTACATTTATACCCCACACAAATGCCCACTCATATACACTTTGTAAGATTAGAAATATTATTATTTTACTTTCAGCTGTCGAAAGAGCAGTAAACTATACATTACATTATTACTATGTTATTACAGCTCAATGGGAGACAACGCATTTCCACAAGCTCTACCTGGATAACAATTAAGCTAGGTTCCCATGCCATCTGGTGGCCATACATTGAATAGCTCCAAGCCCACACATATCAAACAGCATTTAATTGTCACATGCTTCAAAAACAACAGGTGTAGCCTAACAGTGAACTACTTACAAAAAAAGCACCACAAGATGAATAAATACGCAATGATACAGAAGCTTGGATATATATATTGGGTACCAGTACCGAGTCAATGTGCAGGGGTATGAGGAAATTGAGGTAGATATGGACATATAGTTGTGTGTACGTGTTATGTGTGAGTGAGAGGTGATGCAGACAGTCGAGATGCTCTCAGTGGTGCAGCTGTATAACTTTTTGAGGATCTGAGGGCCCATGTCAAATCTTTTCAGACTCCTGAGGGAGAAGAGGCTTGTCGTGCCCTCTTCGACTGTGTTTGGACTATGATAGGTCCTTAGTGATGTGGACGCTGAGGAACTTTAAGTTCTTGGCCTGTTCCACTACAGCCCCATCAATGTGAATGAGGCGTGTTCGGCCCTCCATTTCCTGTAGTCCACGATCAACTCCTTTGTATGTTACCCATGTTGAGGGAGAGGTTGTTGTCCTGGCACCACCCTGCCAGGTCTCTGACCTCCTCAACATAGACAGAGAAAAAAGCTGAGAAAATATGTTTTTGCGCAAAATGGTACGCAGCATCATCTGAATATGTGTGCAACAAAAGTTCAACATTCACCTTCTGCTATTTCTGTTAAGTTCCACTTCGATCACACCGACAGCATCATTGCATTCTGGTACACCAGAATTACATACATTTCCAATTAAATGCTGCGTTTGCGTTTTGTAGTGCGTTTGGTGTGGTGCATAAGTTGAAATCTATGTGTCAAACTGTATCCATAGACAGTTTGACAGAAATGGTAGCAGAAGGTGAATGTTGAACTTTCGTTGCATACATATCCAGATGATTCTGCTTACTATTTTGCACAATGACACTGTTGGTGTGTTCAAAGCATTATACACATACAGTTTGACACATAAGTTTGATAAATCCAACATATGCACCACACAGCACACACTGCAACTGCCTCCAACACAATGCTGCAAGGCAAATTAAGCAGTCCACTGGAAACGAATGTACTTCTGGTGTACCAAAATGCAAAGATGCTGTTGGTGTGATCAATGCGTTAGCATCATTGCATTTTGGTACACCAGAAGTACATTAGTTTCCAGTGGAATGCTTAATTTGCCATTAATTTCCAAAAGAACGCTGCGTTTGGCTTGCAGCATTGCCTTGCAGAGGCCGTTGCAGTGCGTTCTGTGTCGTTGGATTTATCGAATGTATGCATCAAACTGTATGGTAGTGGGCTTGACAGAAATGGTAGCAGAAGGTGAATGTTGACCTTTTATTGGACACATATTCAGATGCTGCGTACCATTTTCTGTAATGAACCTGTAGGTGTGATCAAGGCATTAGGCCTATATACAGTTGAAGTCGGAAGTTTACATACACTTAGGTTTGAGTCATTAAAACTTGTTTGTCAACCACTTCTTGTTAACAAACTATAGTTTTGGCAAGTCGGTTAGGACATCTACTCTGTGCATGACACAAGTCATTTTTCCAACAATTGTTTACAAACAGATTATTTCACTTATAATTCACTGTATCACAATTCCTGTGGGTCAGAAGCTTACATACACAAAGTTGACTGTGCCTTTAAACAGCTTGGAAAATTCCATACAATTATTTCATGGCTTTAGAAGCTTCTGATAGGCTAATTGACATGATTTGAGTCAATTGGAGGTGTACCTGTGGATGTATTTCAAGGCCTAACTTCAAACTCAATGCCTCTTTGCTTGACATCATGGGAAAATCCAAAGAAATCAGCCCAAAATTGTAGACCTCCACAAGTCTGGTTCATCCTTGGGAGCAATTTCCAAACGCCTGAAGGTACCACGTTCATCTGTACAAACAATAGTATGCTAGTATAAACACCATGGGACCAGGCTGCCATCATACCGCTCAGGAAGGATACACATTCTGTCTCCTAGAGATGAACGTACTTTGGTGCGACAAGTGTAAATCAATCCCAGAACAACAGCAAAGGACCTTCTGAAGATGCTGGAGGAAACGGGTACAAAAGTATCTATATCCATGGTAAAACGAGTGCTATATCAACATAACCTGAAAGGCATTGGAATGGCCATCACAAAGCCCTGACCTCAATCCTATACAAAATTTGTGGCCAGAACTGAAATAGCATGTGTGAGCAAGGAGGCCTACAAACCTGACTCAGTTACACCAGCTCTGTCATCAGGAATGAGCCAAAATACACCCAACCTATTGTGGGAAGCTTGTGGAAGGCTGCTTGAAACATTTGACCCAAGTTAAACAATTTAAAGGCAATGCTACCAAATACCTATTGAGTGTATGTAAACTTCTGACCCAATGGGAATGTGATGAAAGAAAGAAAAGCTGAAATAAATCATTCTCACTCCTATTATTTTGACATTTCACATTCTTAAAATAAAGTGGTGATCCTAACTGACCTAAGACAGGGAATTTTTACTAGGATTAAATGTCAGGAATTGTGAAAAACTGAGTTGAAATGTATTTGGCTAAGGTGTATGTAAACTTCTGATTTCAACTGTATCATGGTGGCAAGGCATATGACATGGATCATCTACTAGATTCAGCCTCGGGTGATTTTTTTCTTGAGAGGATGGCAGACTGCAAATTGACTGCAAGAAGCCCCCCAAAATATGTTTGACTAAAACATAATAATTTCAAACCTTTTTTACATTTGTATATGATCACATGGTGTCTCTCTATTACGTGTGGAAATACTTTGGAACAGATTTCTTAATTGAAAATCACTTTTTTTTTTACAGTATTTTATGTCCAACAATGAAAATTCCACCCACCAAAAAATGTAAAAGTACAAGTCAAAAGTTTGGACACACCTATTCAAGGGGTTTTCTTTATTTTTACTATTTTCTACATTGTAGAATAATAGTGAAGAAATCAAAACTTTGAAATGACATATGTTATCATGTAGTAACAAAAGTGTTAAATCAAAATATATTTGAGATTCTTCAAAGTAGCAACCCTTTGCCTTGATGACAGTGTAACAGTGTAATTTTAAACCGTCCCCTCGCCCATACCCGGGCGCGAACCAGGGACCCTCTGCACACATCGACAACAGTCACCCTCGAAGCATCGTTACCCATCGCGGCCCTTGCAGAGCAAGGGGAACTACTACTTCAAGGTCTCAGAGCAAGTGACGTCACCGATTGAAACGCTATTTAGCGCACACCGCTAACTAAGCTAGCCGTTTCACATCCGTTACAACAGCTTTGCACATTCTTGGCATTCTCTCAACCAGTTTAACCTGGAATGCTTTTCCAACAGTCTTGAAAGAATTCCCACACATGCTGAGCACTTGTTGGCTGCTTTTCCTTCACTCTGCGGTCCAACTTATCCCAAACCACCTCAGTTGGGTTGAGGTTGGGTGATTGTGGAGGCCAGGTCATCTGATGCAGCACTACTTCTTGGTCAAATAAATCTTACACAGCCTGGAGGTGTGTTGGGTCATTGTCCTGTTGAAAAACAAATGATAGTCCCAATCAGCGCGAACCAGATCATCCGTCTCACAAAGACACTGCCGTTGGAACCAAAAATCTCAAATGGACAGATTTCCAACGGTCTAATGTCCATTGCTCATGTTTCTTGGCCCAAGCAAGTCTCTTCTTATTATTGGTGTCCTTTAGTAGTGGTTTCTTTGCAGCAATTTGACCATGAAGGCCTGATTCACAGTATCCTCTGAACAGTTGATGTTGAGTTGTGTCTGTTACTTGAACTCTGTGAAGCATTTATTTGGGCTGCAATTTCTGAGGCTGGCAACTCTAATGAACTTATCCTCTGCAGCAGAGGTAACTCTGGGTCTTCATTTCCTGTGGTGGTTCTCATGAGAGCCAGTTTCATCATAGTGCTTAATGGTTTTTGCGACTGTACTTAAAGAAACTTTCAAAGTTCTTGAAATGTTCTGCATTGACTGACTTTCATGTCTTCACGTAATGATGGACTGTCGTTTCTCTGTGATTATTTGAGCTGTTCTTGCCATACTATGGACTTGGTATTTTACCAAATAGGGCTATCTTCTGTATACCACCCCTACCTTGGCACAACACAACTGATTGGCTCAAATGCAATAAGAAGGAAAGAAATAACTAACATATTTTACTTTTAACAAGGCACACCTATTAATTGAAATGCATTCCAGGTGACTACCTCCTGAAGCTGGTTGAGAGAATGCCAAGAGTGTGCAAAGCTGTCATCAAGGCAAAGGGTGGCTACTTTGAAGAATCTCAAATATAAATTATATTTTGATTTGTTTAACCTTTTTATGGTTACTTTTTTTGGTTACTTCCAGGTTCGATTTAACGAAGTTGAGAAAAGTTGTGCCTACATTGTGAAAACATTTAGACTGCGTTTAGACAGGCAACCCAATTCAGATTTATTTTAATCGGATCGCATTTGAAAGAGATCTGATGAGAAAAGATGTGATTGGTGAGAAAATACATATGAGTGGAAAAAAAGATCAGAATTGGGCTGCCTGTTTAAACGCAGCCTTGATGTTTACTAAAGTAATTGTACACAAGAACCACACACTTCCTACATTCAAACCTAACTTCGAAAACGATCATGTACTTTCGATTTTCAGATCTACACCCCTCCGATGACGCAATTTTCAACGTTGGACATTTTTAGCGAACTGTGTAGATGCTGAAAACAGCCGACGCCTTTTATCAATTGCAAAAACAACAGACCTGAACAAAGGTAAGTCAATATGAACTATAAAGATATTAGAATTGAATATGTCCACAATATTAATAACTTTCTTAGCAAATGGGTTGAAGTACATTTGAAATGGCGGAGGAAAAGGAGGTGAAGTGAAGTCGCGTCAACATTTTTCTCGACCATAGCATAATGATCATTTTTATTGAACGACTTAACGTTAATTACTTAAGAACTTCTTAGTTGTTACATTTAAGATAACAAATGACCCAGGTAGATGTTATGCACGAAGTTGCCACATGGGCTATTACAGTAGATATTGCCATATATTACAGTACAGTACACACGGCCTGTTGACGATGGTATCTTCTGACCCGGGTGCTTTGTTAAGAGGAGTGTCAACGCCTGCTGCAAACATGAACACTTATCGCTTGCAGAACGTGTTTTGGAAACATAAGGAACGTGTCTTGCAGATCAGAGAGAAATAACCTTTTGTTCTCATAAAACAAAAGTTTAAATTACTACACACCTTTATTGGGTTAGTGTTCCCACACGCCCAAATATATCTCCAATACACGTCGCTTGTTTATGGAAGACATAGATGGCCACCTGGGCTAATTAGCTATCTAATGCGCTCCGAACACGTGTGTAAGTGTAACTGGGGAGGAAGTGTAGTTCCTCAACTGGATGGAGGCTTGCACAGTTTGTGGATCTGTGCAAAACGCTACAGTAAGTGTATATTTTTTATTTGAAGGATTCTTTCTCGCTGATATGAAAGACAACGGGCAAATCAAATTGTATTTTTTCACAAACACATGGTTAGGAGATGTTAATGCGAATGTAGCGAAATGCTTGTGCTTCTAGTTCCGACCATGCAGTAATATCCAACGAGTAATCTAACCTAACAATTTCACAACAATTACCTTATACACACAAGTGTAAAAGAATGAATAAGAATATGTACATAAAAAAATATATGAATGAGTGATGGTATAGAACGGCATAGACAATATGCAGTGAATGGTATAGAGTACAGTATATACATATGAGATGAGTAATGTAGGATATGTAACCATATAAAAGTGGCATTGTTTAAAGTGGCTAGTGATACATTACACCAAGATGGCAAGATGCAGTAGATGGTATAGAGTACAGTATATACATATGAGATGAGTAATGTAGGGTATGTAAACATTATATGAAGTGGCATTGATTAAAGTGGCTAGTGATACATTTATTACATCAATTTCAAATTGCCATATATAAAATGCAATTGTGTTATTTTTCCATAGTTTATGACTGCCCATAACGCCACCATTTGTCAATCTGTTCACAACGTTGACATCAGCAAACTACTCGCCCACACGACGCCATACATGTGGTCTGCGGTTATGAGGCCGGTTGGACATTCTGCCAAATTCTCTAAAATGATGTTGGAGGCAGCTTATGGTAGAGAAATGAACATTCAATTATCTGGCAACAGCTCTGGTTGACAGTGCTGCAGTCAGAATTGCACACTCCCTCAAAACTTGGGTTTTTCATGCTAGCAGTTTAACCTCTTGCTCCTACCTGGCACGCAGGCGTCCCATCTAGAGCTCTGGAAATGCAAATGCGCTACGCTAAATGCTAATAGTATTAGTTAAAACTCAAACGTTCATTAAAATACACATGCAGGGTATTGAATTAAAGCTACACTCGTTGTGAATCCAGGCAACAAGTCAGATTTTTAAAATGCTTTTCGGCGAAAGCATGAGAAGCTATTATCTGACAGCATGTAACACCCCAAAAGACTCGCAGGGGACGTAAACAAAATAATTAGCATATTCGGCGCTACACAAACCGCACAATAAAATATAAAACATTCATTACCTTTGACTATCTTCTTTGTTGGCACTCCTAGATGTCCCATAATCACTATTGGGTCTTTTTTTTTATTAAATCGGTCCATATATAGCCTAGATATCGATCTATGAAGACTGTATGATAAACAGAAAAAAATAGCGTTTCATAACGTAACGTCATTTTTTAAAATTAAATAAGTCGACGATAAACTTTCACAAAACACTTCGAAATACTTTTGTAATGCAACTTTAGGTATTAGTACACGTTAATAAGCGATACAATTCATCAGGAGGCGATGTAAATTCTATAGGTGTCCGTCTCGAAAAAATGTCTGGAGAGAGCTCGACCAAAACATCCGGTCGGAGACCGGAGGGAATCGGTTCCCTTGATTCGGTTTGACCAAGAATCAAAGCCGAATCAAATGACAAGACTCTAGACATTGTGTGGAAGCTGTAGGCACTGCAACCTCGGCCTCATTTAATTCGGTTCACTTTGAACAATTCCTGGAAGTAGCGCAAGGATATTTATTTCCATTTTCAGTGATCAGATTTTCCTGCACTTTTCGATGAAACGCACGTTCTGTTATAGTCACAGCCGTGATTTAACCAGTTTTATAAACGTCTGAGTGTTTTCTATCCACACATACTAATCATATGCATATACTATATTCCTGGCCTGAGTAGCAGGGCGCTGAAATGTTGCGCGATTTTTAACAGAATGTTTGAAAAAGTAGAGGGTCGACTTAACAGGTTAATTTAGTCTAGTAGGCTATTTTTGGACAAGTTGCCGAATTTGATAAGCCAATTGGCCTATCAACCCTCTACCAGTTGTCTGTACAGGGTCTGTTGTCACTCTTCCAGTATGCAATATATAGGCTTTGGCAGTATACCGTATATACCAATACAGCAGAGAAATTGAGTCTCGCGCTTTAACGCTCTTAGTTGTTGTTGAAATTAATCCACTATGCTGTTTACTTTCTGCATATACGTACGTTATATCACTGATTCTACTTTTATAAACACCTGCAGTCAACTTGTGCAATTCTCCAGGCAATAAAGTAGATCGCGTTCTTCATTTCACCTCTCACATTATTTTACATTATGAAGCTCACTGGTAGTTCCGTCACATGTTGCCTTTTGAGTCACTCACTGTTGTGCAGCATGCACAGTAGCATAGTTACAGTATTGAATTCACAACTAAATGTTTGCAGCTAGATATAACTATTAAGTTAACTGTCTAAAAATGTGCTAAATGCTCTGAGGTTGTGCATTTGGATAGCTGACATAGTAGCTAGTTATCTACCAAGCTTCACTCCATTGATCTTCTTGGGTGGAGTGGGATTTTTGGAGTAGGGAAAAGATTTTTGTAATATGATTTCCTTGCCGGGCCCACTCTCATTCACAAGGTGGCGATAGCAACGTTTTTTCATTTTGGGACTTTCCTTGCTAGTAGTAGCTAGCTGGCAGCCACTGAGATATAATAAGAACTGGAGACCGCATCCAAGATGTCCAACCGTTGTTTTCAAGGTAGATCTACTCATGTTCACATACGCCGATTCATGGGCCATGTATACCTCGGTTGCATCCGATTTATACAGCCAACATCTCCTACGCACAGGGAGCAGCCATGACTTCATCACGTCATCCAAAAACATGGCAGACATTGGATGAATATAACATTTTAATATCTTCGGCTGTGAGTGATGGAAAACATTCAGCCTCAACTACAATTATTTGAATAACGAAATTAATGATTTGTGCACAAAGGTGATGACTGAAGTGTCTCATTAGGAATTCTCTATGTCTGATGCATTATTAGCACCTGTCACGTTGTTCGAAATAATGATGGTCGGACCAAGGCACAGCATACATAGAGTTCCACATATTTTAATGAATAAACTTAAGCAAATACAAAACAATAAAGAATAAACAAACTGTGACAACAATTCAGTGCTAACAGGCAACTAAACATAAACAATATCCCATAACCCCCAGGCGAGAAAAATGCTACTTAAGTATGATCCCCAATTAGAGACAACGATAACCAGCTTCCTCTAATTGGGGATTATACAAATCACCAACATAGAAAATCAAACCTAGAACCCTACATAGAAAATATAAACTAGATTTTTTTTTTAAACCTAGTCACGCCCTGACCTACTCTACCATAGAAAATACAGGTTTTCTATGGTCAGGACGTGACAGAACCAGAGTGAATAGGTGTTGTCTTTCTGGCGTGTGAAGGATGTGTTTCTATGCACAGAGGCCTTCACCCCCTCTGATACCCAGCCTTATTCACTCATTGAGACATTCATTTTGGATTCCCATGAGTTTCTTGAGTTTCCCATGAATGAATGCCTCTTAACAGTGCTCTGTGAGGGACTGGGGGGCCCAGAAGTACTGGCAGGTATCCAGGAATGGCGGAGGCGTACTGGTGTGTTAAATTATCCAGGTCCTGCAGGAGATGGAGCCCTCGGCTGTTCTTACTCAAGCCTCTGGTATTCTGCTAATCTGAGTGGGCGTATATGAGTCAGTGGTCATTGTGTGTCTGTGTGTATCCATCCTGATTCTTTTCAGCAGTTCCATCTGCAGCCATTCCTCTATTTGTTCCTTTCTTTGTTGTATCCTCTACAGTCTACATTCACTCCCCCAAAATATAGCTGCCATTTTTGGATCCCCTTTCCACCCCTCCTCCCGTTCTTGTCCTTTCTGCCCCCACATTCTCTCACTCCTCCACCAAGATTTCAACTGTCCCCCACCCCTCTGCTCACTGAGTATCATGCTCATGTTTTTCATGCATGTGTTTTTGATAGGGAGTCGAGAGGTCCTCAAACACAGTTACATTGTCACATTGACAGATAGACAGGGGCCTACATTTTTATAACAAAGTTGTTACATTGCTGTAATAACACAACATAGAGAAACAAAAAACTGAATCTGCACAGTTGACCAAATACTGAGTACAGCTAGGGGAGGACTTAGTTTATATATCACAATGACTGGTCCCTTTGGTCAGAGTGGTTTTCTGGGCTGTGGAGTGCAGCTCTACAACCTATCATTAGCCTGTAGTTCTCATAGTTTAACCTCTTCAAGAGGTTTTTAAGAGAGCAAATGACTTGTGAGTGACCCATCAAGGCCAGGGGATGTAGGCTAATCCCAGGATAGAAAATGATCACCTTCGCTCTGTTTAAGCGATCACAAGTAAAATAAAGCAAGAGTCAAGGGTGATGATAAGTTCATATACTGTAGGCTACATGCTTTAAGCTGTCACTCACTGCTATGATTTGATACAAGAGTTGGCTGTTTGACATGTGGTCCCTGAGTTTCCTTGCCCTTTAGTGACTCTGTTCTGAGTAATGTGTTGTTCCTCTCAAAAAAAAGAGGAAACCGAAAAAGGAAGTGAGGTTTTCCCAAACTCAAAAAGGTGGCCAACCTTTTCCCTGCTACGAGTTAAAACCTCACAATTCTCACATGTAATCCTCACGAGTCAATCTGATGTTGTTTTATTTATTAAAATGATTATAACAAGGGAAAACAGCAGGGGCTAAAGGTCTGGAGTTCAACACCCATAACTAAAAATTATAGATTATATACGAAAGAGGGGATTTGATAGCAGCATCATTGATTTATGGGTGCACATACAGTGGGGCAAAAAAGTATTTAGTCAACCACCAATTGTGCAAGTTCTCCCACTTAAAAAGATGAGAGGCCTGTAATTTTCATCATAGGTACACTTCATCTATGACAGACAAAATGAGGAAAAAAAATCCAGAAAATCACATTGTAGGATTTTGAATGAATTTATTTGCAAATTATGGTGGAAAATTAGTATTTGGTCACCTACAAACAAGCAAGATTTCTGGCTCTCACAGACCTGTAACTTCTTCTTTAAGAGGCTCCTCTGTCCTCCACTCGTTACCTGTATTAATGGCACCTGTTTGAACTTGTTATCAGTATAAAAGACACCTGTCCACAACCTCAAACAGTCACACTCCAAACTCCACTATGGCCAAGACCAAAGAGCTGTCAAAGGACACCAGAAACAAAATTGTAGACCTGCACCAGGCTGGGAAGACTGAATCTGCAATAGGTAAGCAGCTTGGTTTGAAGAAATCAACTGTGGAAGTAATTATTAGGAAATGGAAGATATACAAGACCACTGATAATCTCCCTCGATCTGGGGCTCCACGCAAGATCTCACCCCGTGGGGTCAAAATGATCACAAGAACGGTGAGCAAAAATCCCAGAACCACACGGGGGGACCTAGTGAATGACCTGCAGAGAGCTGGGACCAAAGTAACAAAGCCTACCATCAGTAACACAAATCCTGCAGTGCCAGACGTGTCCCCCTGCTTAAGCCAGTACATGTCCAGGACCGTCTGAAGTTTGCGAGCATTTGGATGATCCAGAAGAAGATTGGGAGAATGTCATATGGTCAGATGACACCAAAATAGAACTTTTTGGTAAAAACACAACTCGTCGTGTTTGGAGGACAAAGAATGCTGAGTTGCATCCAAAGAACACCATACCTACTGTGAAGCATGGGGGTGGAAACATCATGCTTTGGGGCTGTTTTTCTGCAAAGGGTCCAGGACGACTGATCCGTGTAAAGGAAAGAATGAATGGGGCCATGTATCGTGAGATTTTGAGTGAACCTCCTTCCATCAGCAAGGGCATTGAAGATGAAACGTGGCTGGGTCTTTCAGCATGACAATGATCCCAAACACACCGCCCGGGCAACAAAGGAGAGGCTTCGTAAGAAGCATTTCAAGGTCCTGGAGTGGCCTAGCCAGTCTCCAGATCTCAACCCCATAGAAAATCTTTGGAGGGAGTTGAAAGTCTGTGTTGCCCAGCAACAGCCCCAAAACATTACTATTCTAGAGGATATCTGCATGGAGGAATGAGCCAAAATACCAGCAACAGTGTGTGAAAACCTTGTGAAGACTTACAGAAAACGTTTGACCTCTGTCATTGCCAACAAAGGGTATATAACAAAGTATTGAGATAAACTTTTGTTATTGACCAAATACTTATTTTCCACCATAATTTGCAAATAAATTCATTCAAAATCCTACAATGTGATTTTCTGGATTTTTTTTCTAATTTTGTCTGTCATAGTTGAAGTGTACCTATGATGAAAATTACAGGCCTCTCATCTTTTTAAGTGGGAGAACTTGCACAATTGGTGGCTGACTAAATACTTTTTTGCCCCACTGTAACTTTGGCTATATGCAGAACATAACTAGGGTGTTCCTGTGGACATGATTGATGTGACTACTCTGGCCTGATGGGATCAAGTGGCTTATTCATGCATCATCGTTTGCTTGATATTAGACCGTGAGTGTGTTTTAAGAGCATATCCCTGAACCCTGACCCCTTTCTGCAGCCCCAACGCAGCACAATGAGAGGCTTAAAGTGTGGCCAAAGAGTATAACATAGTCTAGTACATAGCTAACACGTGTCCCCTTGCTTTGGGAATTAGATCATCAGGGTTTGTTGTTTTGGGTCCCAAATGAACATTTAAAGAGTTAGACAGGTTAGATTTGGACACTGTTGGGTGCACTTTTTAATAATGTGCTCTAATTTTCCCATTATTAAGGGAGAGTGAAAATGGGACAGAAAGACACTGAGCATAAGTGAGAGAAAGAGAAAGCGCAGAAAGAGTAAGACAGCCCTGCTGCTGCAGGGAAAAGAGGGAGGGGGGATGTGGGGAAGTGAGATGGATTTCCCGTAAATCACCATCAACCAATCACAGCTCCTACCCCGGTTGGCAGTAGGCCAGTGGGATCAAGCGACACCAAGCAACCGAGATACACAGCAAGATTACAGAGTGAAGTAGAGAGAGAGAGAGTCGAAAGAGACCTATATTACAGAGCGTGAGTTATCATTTGGAAGGATAGGGGTATTTACTTGAATTTATTTGAAAAACGGATAACCAGAAGAGACTGCAGACCTGCAATTCGGACCTGCCTCTGTTGGTAGGTCTATGTTTCCTTCCTCAGCGTCTATTTTTCTGTCCAGTTCTTTGTCAAAGGGCCTGTTCTTACTTCCGCCCCACTTGATTTCAGTTGGGGTGTGGTGCTGTGTTTTGGAGGAGGGGTACGTGTGCGGAGCTCTTGCTTTAGCAGGAAGTGATGATCAGTGAATGACAAAGCCGGTGTGCCTGATCAGAGTCTGGGTTAGACAAAGTGTGTGTGGAGGAGGGGAATGAAGAGATTGACAGGAAAGTGGAGGAAAATTCACTGAACAGTGTGTGGAGTGTTTTATTTGAATGCTATACAGGTTCTAAGAGATTTCAAACAAGATTTGCATATCCGGGTATAAACATTTACATAGCATTTACCCTGGTAGTCAACCTGAGCTTGGCGTGTCATAAAGGGAACGGGGCACCTGTCAAAGGGAAGATCAAAAGTGAGGGGGAAAGATAAACTCATGTGAAGTGCTGGCACACTGATGCAACATGCAGCAACCCTATAGCTCTACAGCTCTCCGCTTACAGTGCTCACTAAGCGGGCCTAGGTCCAAAGCCTTTCTGGCCTTTCTCTACTGAATTAAACATGCTCAGATCAGAGGGGTTTTCATTTGAAATACATACTCCATGCTTGATGCACACACACACACACACACACACACACACACACACACACACACACACACACACACACACACACACACACACACACACACACACACACACACACACATGATATTCTGTGGAACTGAGGCAGTTCTGTTCCTTGAACATGCCATGTAGCAGTCTTTACAACACAACTACTTCCTGGTGTTAACTACACAGTTGTAACTGTCAAAACAATGCCGTGATCGAGTTTCCTGTTTAATTCGCTCACCGCAAAACGTGAAGTTTCAGCAGAGAAGGAGTTGCGATCAAGTTTCTGTGTCAAGCATACACTTCCTCCATGTTGAGAAATGTATATGTTTCAAATCAAATTTTATTGGTCACATGCACCGAATACAACAGGTGTGGTCTTTACTGGGAAATACTTACGAGCCCATTCCCAACAATGCAGAGTTAGGGGCGGCAGCGTAGCCTAGTGGTTAGAGCGTTGGACTAGTAACCGGAAGGTTGCGAGTTCAAACCTCCGAGCTGACAAGGTCGTTCTGCCCCTGAACAGGCAGTTAACCCACTAGGCCGTCATTGAAAATAAGAATATGTTCTTAACTGACTTGCCTGGTTAAATAAAGGTTAAAAAATAATAATAATAATAAAAAAAATAAAAAAATAATGCAGAGTTAAAAAGTACAAAAAATATTTACAAGGCAGAGATAAACAATACAAGGCAGGGATAAACAATTACTAGATTGACTTGTTTCACTGCCACACAAAGCCGGACATTATTCCATTCTTAGCAGGTGTGAAGTTCAATTGACATGAAGTGAATAAGCTATACTGGAGTTTTTGATTACCCAGTCACAAGCTCTGCTCCGCTCTCTGCTAATGGACAGGTGTGAGGATCGCTTAGATCAGCAAGTTGGTTGTTGTGGAGATGTGCTTCAAATGAAGTACTGTACACTGAGCTGTTCAAGGAAGGACCGTTTTGAATAGTCCAGCCAACAGCGAAGTCAGTAAACAGGATAAAACCATGTTTTATTCTGAATTGACATAATTTTCTGTTTCCTTTTCCAGCAGGTGAGAATGGCGGTGAATCAAAGGATCTTTAACTCGACCAGACCATTCTCAGGGTCACCCCAAATAGAACTGAAGGGGTCTTACCCAAGCCTCCCCAGCCCAGAAGACAGGACGAGTGACGAGGAGGGGAAGGAGAGCGAAGGGGACTTCATGGCTTGTTTAAAACCCAGACTAATTCAAGTCCTAACGCAGGGCACAGCAGAACAAGTGGGTGAAGCAGGTCCACTGAACTATCAGAAGAACTCGTTCATAGCCCAGGCTGAATGTGAGTATACTAAGTACGGGCGATACTAGTTTTGATAGGATTAATTACAGAGAGAGAGAGAATGGCACCAAGCTAACACCTGCTGTCTGTGCTTCCCCAGGTGAAACCCAAGACTCCCAGCAGTTCAGCCCTTCCTGCTCCGAACGCTCCTATGTCGGGTCCCCCAACTGCTTAATCAACCGGTATGACCTCACGTATCCCTCCATAACACACTCCATTATCTCTCCTTCCAACTATCTCAATCTTTGGTTTTCTTCTTTAGCTACAAAGCATTGGTTAAACCACTAATGTCTTCTTACAGTTTTGGGTTTTCGTGACAGTACTGCATTCACACAGGCATTGCTGTTGTCTTCCACAGGGACTCATCAGAGCACAACAATGTGGCGTGTTCCACCGCAGCCTCCAACCAGGACCAACCAGGCTCCCCGGCCCACTGCTCCCCCAGGAAGAAGCCAAGGAAGAAACAGAAGAGGAAGGAGAAGAAAGAGGAGCAGAGGGAAACAGGGAAGCAGAGACAGAGACGTAGAGTACCTTCTGGTGTCCCTGAGCAGGAGACCCAGACTGGCAGTTCTCCTCAACTGATCCAGACCCAGGTAAGATGAACACGCTCCCTGTAACATCCTACCGTCAGACACAAAATGGATGATGTTGAACTCTACTTGAAGTGCCTTTCTTATGATTCATAGTCTGTAGTATGAACCGTAGACGGTCTCATATAGTGTTTGAGCTTCTATCAGCAAACATACTAACACAAACATTAGCCTTCCAACCGGGAGGAAGTGATTCAGAGAACTCTTGAATGTCTGACAAAGCTTCCTTTCAGGTGTCCATACTAGTCTTGAAGCCTCACCCACATAGATAGTTGTCAGTGTCAGTATCATCACCTGAAGGTGAAAGTTCTTTCCTGGCAGACAGTCACCTTTAATCACCTGGTGGTTGGTTTGTCTTTCTCCCCTTTAGGAGGACGCTTCAGAGCCATTAAGTAACATCAGCACTTCATACAGTAGCAGTATCCCGAGTTTAGAGGCGCATGACACAAGACGCCCCCCTTACCCCCTCCAGGACTGCAACAGGGGCCCCAGCCATTCCCACCCATGTTGGGGCCCCCAGGTGTTTAGCCCCTCCTGCAACCTCTCCACCTATGGGCAGGAGAGTGACTCGGACTCTCCTCTCAGCAGTGTGGGAGACTGTTCGTTGGCCCTAGCAGGGCTCAGGGGCAGTGTCAGTCAGGAGGACCGATGCTACGCAGGTCCCTTCTGCAAAGACGTGGAAAGGCATGTCTGGGAGAAGGAGGGAGAAGTCTCAGAGACTGACACCAACGAGGGCCTGATCTTCAATGAGGTAACTTTCCAGACTGCAGTAGTTGTCGATAAATGCAGTTGTTTACTTGTGGCTTTTTCTGATTCCTCCTTATTTACTCAGCCAATTGTTCCCTCTTATTTCCTATTAGAATATTCAGCCTGTGAATTATGAGTACAGGGAGGGGAAGGACTACAGCCTCTGCAAGTCTATCAACACAGGGTCATACGGGGAAGTGCACAGTGTGCAAGACAACAGAACACACTTCAGATTTTGCGCTAAAAAGGTACAACAGCACTTACACTCTATGTGTATACATTATCTGTGTGTTATCTCTCACTATTGATAACTATTGAACTCTCGTCCCTCTCCTTCCTCCCAGATTCTCCTGAAGAGTTTTAGTAGTGAGGAAGTGGGTACGTGGAGTGCCCTGAAGTCTCCTCGCGTGGTGGAACTCTTCGGAGTGATCAGAGAGGGGCCCTACGTCGTCCTCTTTATGGACCTCAAAGCTGGTGAGCTATACACTATACTGTACCTCGATCTCAGGCAGTGACCTGGATGCTAGTTATGTGCGGGCAAGCTTTTTGTTCACCTGCACCCACCCACAATTGCTAATAACCCATCCGCAACCGCCAGAATATATATGATAAAGTGACAATCTGACCTGCAAACATAGAAAAATGCCGTAGGCTATAGTCAAAAGACAGTGGAATTATTTTTTGACAGGGGGTGCAGATTTTCTCCTGATTTTAGATATGTTTCTGCTTATAATTTCTAACATTTTGGTTGACTATTTGTTAGTCAACTTGTCTATAATTAAATAGATACAGCTTTTCTTTTGTCATTTTATGTTGCCCTCAAAGACTATATTAACCCCTGCTCACCAGATTGTCATAAATCAATAGAATGAATGCTTTAATCTAGTTGACATCGGTAGAGTTTTTCTCTGTCATCTTCTTTCATGGAGCAAAGACGATTAGGGACCAAAAAATACTTACAGGGAATATTTTATGTGGTTGAAATTCTATCAGCTTTTATGATGCTGATAAAGATAGATACCATCTGTAGAGGTACTAACTGAGCATTTGCATTCTCTCAAGATGCTGATAGAAAGAAATCACATTTCACTTGTTCCTGAGTCAGAATTTTGCCAACATTTGGTGTATCATGTTACTGCAAGAAATCCTTAATTTTGCAGGAGTTAATATTAAGGCTATGTGAAGTTATAGACCTACAGTCAGTGTCCAGATTTCAGTTTCCATTTAACCCATCTGAACAATAGGCTACAGTTCCCTTGAACTTCCCTATTTGAAGTCCCCGTCTTGTGACTGTTGAATTTGTATAGCGCCTCGCAATCATCACACATTTCCCACTTCACCAAATATTTTCCCAACATTACTTTTCTGGCCCTCCTTTCCCTTTATATTCAACATTTCAACGCTTTTCTCTTGTTGAATTAAACTCCTTTTTGCCTCCGTGGATTGACGTAACCTTAAAGTTATTATTATTATTTTTTACAAATTACCCCTTTTTTGTCCCCTATTTCGTGGTATCCAATTGGTAGTTACAGTCTTGTCTCATTGCTACAACTCCCGTACGGACTTGGGAGAGGCGAAGGTCGAGAGCCGTGCGTCCTCAGAAACACAACCCAACCAAGCTGCACTGCTTCTTGACACAATGCCCACAATACCCAACCCTGGAAGCCAGCCGCACCAATGTGTCAGAGGAAACACCGTACACCTGGTGACAGTGTGCACTGCGCCCGGCCCGCCACAGGAGTCGCTAGTGTGCGATGGGACAAGGACATCCCTGCCAGCCAAGCCCTCCCCTAACCCAGACGACCTTGGGCCAATTGTCCGTGGTCTCCCGGTCGCGGCCGGCTCCTACAGAGCCTGGACTAGAACTCAGAATCTCTTGTGACACAGCTAGCACTACGATGCAGTGTCTTAGACCGCTGTACCACTCGGGAGGCCGACGTAAACTTTTTTTGCCCGTTCCCAAAAGCATGTGGTTATTGGCATGTAGGCTATTTGGCGTTAGTACAGTTTAGACCCCTAGGTTTATGCACTAATGCCAGGTAGCCTAAAATAATTAAAGAACATCCTCAGTGTAGCCTATAGATATAAATTGCACAGGAATGACACATTTATGGATTTTTAAAGGTATTGTTTTCCATTTATTCAACACGCCACCCACCCACCCTTCATCCACACAATATTCTAAATGCGTCCGGTTTATGAGTCAACCAGGGCATCACTACTAGACGCCTCTGTTAGAGTTTCTCGAAGAATGCCTCAGATTTTGAGGTGATTTTTTTATCACCCACTGACCCCTCCTGTCCTCTTCTCTATTATCTGCTTCTAGGCTCTGTGGGTCAGCTTATTAAAGAGAGGGGTCGGCTACCTGAGGACCTGGCCCTACACTACCACTGTCAGGTCCTGGGGGCGCTGGAACACCTGCTGAAGAGACGAGTGCTGCATCTGGACATAAAGGGTAGGCCGAGACATGAGATAATGAAAAATGACTGACTTATGAACAAAAATACACCAGAAGGTTCATAAAACACACAGTAACTAAATGTCTGGGCATGTAGACTGACTCTGGTGATGACACTAGGCATTTTCAAACTAGGTTTGATTACAGTGTTTGATTACGGTGTTTGATTGCGATGTTTGATTACGGTGTTTGATTGCATTGCTTGATTGCGGTGTTTGATTACAGTGTTTGATTATGGCAGCTATTAAAACAGTAAAAAAAAGACTTCTTGACAGTTGACACATGTAAAGAGAAATAGAGAAGCAGACGTTCAGGCTATTCATATTTTGTTTCATATTTTGCCTTGGTGAGAGTAAGTTCTTTCTCGGCTGTTTTTGCAGTTGTTATGTGGAACACAAGGGTCGCAGATCGTGTCTTGATCTCCAGCACCTGTGTTGTGAAACCAGAGCACCACAGGCTGAGAACGCGCCAAGCCGGGAATTTCCCACAGCGTGACTCACCGCTGCTCTTTAGAGGGCGCAAGCGCTCGCCAGCCAGAGAGAGGGAGAGACAGAACTCGAGGAAGAGAGAGAGCGGCAGAGCAAAGGATAGACAGTCGGAACCACATGGCTCAGTGCTCAGATGCCACCTGGTGTCAGATAAGCTACACCACAGGCACAGATACAACAGGGAGGTTTTGCAAAGTCACCTGCTGCCTGTCTATTATGCTATAAGCCCCAGATTCATTCCTTCCCCAACAGCTGTTTCTTAATAGCCAACATGACTTGGATTTGACTCTCTTTTCCCCCTGGTTACCAGAACCTTGCCCCGTCTGCATAGCTACAGCGCTGCTAAATATGGCTGTCTCATCCCAGGATTATAGAACAACAATAACCAAATCCAGTATATAGCCATAGATTAACATGCCTTCCTGTGTGTGTGTGTGCGTGCGTGTGTGTTGCAGCGGACAATGTGTTGCTGTCAGAGGATGGGAGGGACACTTTTCTGTGTGACTTTGGACACTCGGAGAGAATGGACATTGGTGGACAGAGCCTAAGTGCATCCCAAGGAGGTAGCAAAATATGAACTCAAGACCACACCAGACAAAAAAAAGAGGGATACACCCAAAAATAAAGTGTTTGACCTGGTTGTCATGTCTGAATGTATACTCTGTGTATGTGCGTGGAAGCAGATCTGAAGGGGACAGAGACACACATGGCCCCGGAGATTGTGAAAGGGGAAACCCGCGGAGCCAAAGCAGACGTGTGGAGCAGCTGCTGCATGTTACTGCACATGCTCAATGGCTGCCAGCCCTGGACACGATACTACTCCCGCCCACTGTTATTCAAGGTATCCTTCAACACAACAACACCCTGTCTTCATACTTGACATGTGACAAGTATGTTTAACTTTTGATGTTTAAAAAAAAAATAATCGGAGCCAATATTAGGCCTCCAATTGGATTGAATCTTCATGTCGTGGATTCATTGTTCGTATGGCTATGGTTACAGATAGCCAATGAACCACCGCCTCTGAGGGAGATCCCGCCCGATTGTAGTCCCTTCACTGCTGATGTCATAAAGGTGGGACTACAGAAGGAGCCAACCAAGAGGGCCTCTGCCCCAGAGCTCAAGGGAAGAGCAGCCAGAGCTCTGAGAGAAGGTGAGGGTGTAGCACCACCACTGTTTTTAGATCAGTGCTTAGATGTTAAAAACTGTGGCTGTTAACCATGTTCATTTGAATACTGGCTAACAAACCTACTGCCTTTAGATCAGTCCTTAGATGTTATAACTTTGTTATAACTGACTAACAACCCTACTGTGTGTCTTTAGTGGGAGGACTCACCAGCCCCATCAGAGGGTCCTATAAGGAGCCCTTACAGATAGATGACAGCCCCGGCCAGTCTAGCCAGCCCTGGCCTCCCTTCAGCAGAGACACCTGCTCTGAGGAGAACCATAAGCTATTGCTGGAATCCATGAACCCAGGGAGCAGAGAGCTGAACAATGATGAGGAGGAAGGTAGTGAGGCAGACACAGAGGAGACAACCTCACCTCCAGACTCACCTCGCTCTCTACTGACACAACTCCATGAATGGCAAAATCCCAAGATGGCCGACGTCACCTCCAACGTGTCTGAACTTGAACTGCGCAAACTGGAGAGAGGTAAGGATTGTTGCAACATTCTGCATGTTTGCTGTCTGTCAGTCTGTGTATCTCAGTTAATTTTACTTGATGTATATCCTTGTGTGTCTATATCAACTCAAGTCAACTCCTCTGTTCTTAACGCTCCTCTTCTGTTCGTCTGCAGAGTTCTACCTGACCAGTCTGTCTCAGCTGCACTCAGCAGAAACGCAGGAGCAACTACTGTCCTGCCTGAGCAGCAGTGACTGTTACTCCAACAGGGACTTATGGGACAGAAAGGTAACCCACCATACAAACCTGCCATACCTGACATGTTAATAATAATATAATATATGCCATTTAGCTGACGCTTTTATCCAAAGCGACTTACAGTCATGTGTGCATACATTCTACGTATGGGTGGTCCCGGGAATCGAACCCACTACCCTGGCGTTACAAGCGCCATGCTCTACCAACTGAGCCACAGAAGGACCACCCAGAAGGACCATGTTAGATAATATGAACAGCTGTAGGGTATGTAATGTGTTTCTGTGGATTGGTATCTGGATCTCTCGGTCACATTATCAACCCATTCACGGTTCTCCCTCTATTTTCCCCGTCTCCCTCCTCCCTGACTACAGGACTCTGGCCGTTGGTCCATCAGCCCAGGTGATGACCTCAGCTCTGGCGTGTTCTCCTACAACAGCCAACCGGACGGACAGATTCTCAGTATGGACTGGCTGGTTCACCAAAGCCACCTGTCTCCACCCCGATGCTTTGAGGGTGAGTGACATCGTTAGCTGACCCTGGAAGGTGCTACAGGTCAGGATGTTTAGATAAGAGGATCATGTCATGTTGTTTCCCACTGGATAGGATCTCATTCCCATAGAGATATCACTCATGCTGAGAAAGCATGTGCAGTGCACTCATGTTGGCTGTTTCTCTGCACTGTGATTGGCTCAGGAGTGGACGTCTGCATCACGGACGTAAATGGGCAAAGCATCCGGATCCGAGAGAAACGTAGGGTGAAGGTGGGCCACATCGCCACGGGGATCAGCGACCAGGTGAGTGAGGAATCATGGTAGACCCCTGACAACAAGTCATGCACAATCATATTTTCATGTTTATGCTCTTGTCCTTTTCACAGGCGACTACACAGTCCTTCATTACACCACAATAAATCTTACACCTGTGTGTCTCTCTCCCCCCTAGATCTCTGAGAGGGTGTTCACCATGGAGACTCAGGAGCGGGTGCCAGTGGCCCATGACGAGGAGGTGCAGGACTCTGGCCTCCTGCTCCGCTGTGTCCCTGCTCCTGACTACAGCCAGGCCTGGAGATGGAGGGTCAAGGAGGGGGTGCTGGAGACTCGTGACTGAGCCATCAACTCCCCCCATTCATCAGTAGCAGTCTCATCAAGCATCAGGACTGTAGACTCACTCCTGTACGCCTGTCTCATTCTATCCTGCTTTTGATCAAACTGTGTGTTATGCATAATCTTCTTAAGGATCGTACCCTTATTTCCAATTTTTGCCTAAAATGACAACCCATATCTAACTGCCTGTTGCTCAGGACCTGAAGCAAAGATATGCATATTCTTGACACAATTTGAAAGGAAACACTTTGAAGTTTGTAGAAATGTCAAATTAATGTAGGAGAATATTAACGGCAGGGATTCAATCTTTAGAACCCAGTTCCTACATTTGAATATAAAAAAAACAGATTTTATCAAACCAAACATTTTATCTCTGGGACCCTTAGGATGACAAATCAGAGCAATATTACTGAATGTAAGTACATAATTTACCTTCAGGGGTGAATGTATCAAACCAAGTGGTGTGATAAGTTTGTTGTTGTTGTGCACTCAAACAATAAATGGTATTTTTTCACTATAATAGCTGCTGTAAATTGGACAGTGCAGTTAGATTAACAAGAATTTAAACTTTCTGCACATATAAGACGCATGTCCTGGAAATGTTACTTACGTCATTCTAGTCACATTAGCAACAATCGTCCCGGTATAGGGACACCGATCCCGTAGAGGATAAAAGGGACAAATGTCATGGGTTTCTAATAAATGGATATCCCTGTAAATTACAGGAGCACAGACACACGTGGTCTTTGTGTTCTCTTTTGAGACAATGGTTCATGTGAACAAGCTACAACTGCCTTTTCTCAAAGTACGGTATGAAATGTTCAACAGTGCTGTAGATCTAGCATAATTTTATACAGCTGTCCAAAAATGACAACCCTTTTCTGTACTTAGCTAGAGGACACCCAACAACAGCACTGAGCCAATAAGATGTTAACATCTCAACCCTGTGTACCTTACAGTAAGATGGCATCATGTCATGAAATCAAAGCTCTACTCTGGAGAATTTCATATCCATTTGTTGATCAATAGGAAAGATTTAATCCAACTACTGCATTACTATTAGACACTCTCTTATGCTTCCAGTTGAGAATTTGTGTATAAGCAGGCAATAGTTTTAAAATCATCTTTTTCACACCCCACAATCTTTCCCCAAATATGTCACAGCTTAAGAAGGATCACAATCCATAAAATGTTTTTATTTTAGGTTCATATTACTAAAACAAACTGTCACTGCAAAAAGATAGTTTCAGGGGACAAGAGTTTTACAAAAGATTTATATAAAAAGTGAAAAATTTGAACAATATCAAAGCAATTTATTGTAGAAATTAAAAAAAGGATGAAGGCACTGACAACTTAAAAGAAATAAGAAAGTTCCCTTATTTGTTAACACAAACAAGGTGTATAAAAAGAGCATTTGATTGAAAGATTATGGTATAGTCTACTTTTAAATAGCCCACCATAGAATACAGTACTTTGAACACTATGCTGAGAGAGAGAGGTAAACATCTGTGAGAGGAGGACAGTGCTGTGTGTGTGCAGTAGAATTGCGCGCACACACACACACGCGCGCGTACCTGGAACATATGTTGATCCTATGATCACACATAGATGCTCACAGACACAGACCCCAAAATGCATACTCTAGCAAAGAGATACAATGAAGACAGCCCGGAGAGAATGACCAGATAGGAAAAAGGAGACTCAATGGGAGAAGTGCAACAGAAATAAAGCACAGCAGTAAAGCATAGGAGACCCTCATGGCTAACCTGGGGTGGGGGGGGATTTAATGTCATCAGTTCATGTCATAAGACTTAAGCAACAAAATGTCATGCAGCGACTTGTTTGTTTGTAAGAAATAAAAAATAAATTAATTCAAAGATGTGCCCTGGCCGAGTCTCTATACATCTCTTTCCATCTTTCTCTCCTGTATGTGCGGTCAAGAGCCACATACATTTTTAGCGGTGTAGGGAACAGAGGTAAGAAGAACTTTGAATCTGATTTGATCCTTTGCCATGGATGGAGGGCAGGAAAGAGGAGTGGTTGATCAGGTCCAAACATAGCTGTTTTTCCATTCCCAACTCTATTTTTCCTCACCTTTTCCTTCCCCAGAAACACTTCCCATTTACCCTCACATCAGGTCTGTCTCTACTACCTAGTTCTCCTCCCAGTCTTATGTCCCTCCCTCTTTGTCCTTTCTTCTCTCAGGCTCTCCTCCCACTCACATCCTGCGGATGACCAGCACAGTGGTAAGAACTCCAGCGAGGAACACCCCCACGGTCTGCCAGGTGGGAGTGCCAAAGTAGGAACGGATTCCCTCCTAAGAATTAGGAAGAGACCATTGTCTTCAACCATCACTACAACTACAAATTGAAAAACACATTTATAAAAAAAAAAACATGTATGAAACCTGTAAATCAATTTGGGGAAAGCACATCTACTGATTCCTTACCCAGCCACCCTGCTCCCTAATCCAGTTGATCACATGATCTCGCAGGTAGTCTGTGGCCCAGCTGATAATGGTTCTGATGATGTCGGGGACCTTGGTCAACAGAGCCTGAGGAGAGAAAGACGATGCTGTCTTATTACACAATGAAGAAGCCAACTCATCCCAAAACTTGTAAAATGCAATACCATTCCAAGTGTTGCGGTTTTCAAAACAGTGAATCTATTCCGACTGAGATGAGCCCCGTTTCCTTTGTCTAACGGAGGACAAGAGAGCAAGAGATTGACTGAGAGAGGAGAGCTAAATAAAACACAACCACTGACAACCCTCACCTTGATGACCAGCCGACAGGCAAAGTAGAAGAGTGCCACCACCCTGCCCCAGTTGAACTTCCCATCAGAGAAGATCTCACAGGCCACTCTCATAAAAACCTCCTGGCTGGGCTGGAGTGCAGTATCATTTATCATACTGAATGGAAAAACAAGAGAGATGCTCTGAGTATTGCACAAACTCCAGAGGTCAATTCAAAGTGAATATTGGTTCAAGCAAAGAGCTGGAGTCCCTTTCTAAGTCCTTGGTTTAAGATACCCTTGGAGTTGTGTATTGCCATCCAGCTCATCTCCAATCTGCTGCAGGCACTGGGCCAGTTTCTTGTGGTTGGGGTCACACAGCTCACTCCCGCCCAACTGGGTCTGTAACACTGACAACTGAGTACTGCTGTCAGCATGGCGACGAACCCGCTCGTAGATGAAACTGCGAAGAGAGGGTCACCGGTAAACAACTAGCTAGTATATGTGATCCTTGTCTGATTAATCAGGGTGTAACAAAATTAATTGGTATATACAGCCTGAAACATTGGAGCGCAAAATCTTATAAAATGTTCAGCCAGAATGTTGAATTTTTTTTTTTTTTTTTAACTTACTCTATAGGTTGTCTGTGCAGTTTGTCCTTCAGACGCTTGAAATGTGAGACAAATATCCACAGGAAAGTATTGTTTACCAGGCTTTTTAGAGTACTGGTAGGTCAGATGAATGCGAGCAACGTCTGATCTGTGGTTCGCTGACGCTTGGCTATTGTTTACATATTGTACATGTGTTTACGTCGCATTCGTCAGAAGATTGAAAATACACACCAAAAACACAAGCCAACAGAACCATATACCTACCGGCTCAGTAAAAAGCCTGGTAAACAGGCTTTTTACTGAGGATATTTTGTCTCAAATGTCAAGTGGCTGAAGGACAAACCGCACAGACAACCTGTAGTGTAAGTTCAAATGTAATGTTATTCAACATTCTGGCTTGTAAAGGAACATTTATGATTTGGACTCAGTGTTTCAGGCTATATGTACCAATTAAATAGTATATTACAGCCTGATTAAATCAGACAAATGTGAATAAAGATCACATTCAGGAGTAAACAAGAAGGTATACTCACTCTGTCAGTAATCTTTTTCCCAGTTCTAGTACCTGATCAGTTCCATTACCTGAGAACACAAAGCAACACTGTAGTGAGAGTACTACCAGAACATAAACCAACAGCAGGTAGAGGCAATTTAAGACAATGCCTATGTCTAGGTAGTCTGGCTAACACTGAACTCTTGAAGTCCTCCTGACTGAGTCACGTAGGTAGCGTCAGCCAAGGCCAATGTATGGGTGTCTGTCATATCGAAACTGGGGAGTCATAAATATATTATGTAATGGGCTAAACATGTTTGAAATGTGACACAAAAATACATTTTTGAACAAGTAGGTACTGAAGTATGCGGGTCTAATGACCAGTTCAGTGTGACATGAATTTACGTGAAAGTTAAAACAACAGCTGACTCATTTTCAGAAGTAGACTTCTCAGCTGACATTAGTAACAGTTGGGCTGGCCCAAGATGTACTACAGATAGGTTAGTTGCCAATGATGTTTCTGGAATTACAACCATTAAGAATGAAGTACAACGACTCATTGCACTGCCACACCTGCCCCTACCAGCCCTACAGGAGGGCAGCTCCCAATCAGCCCCGTCCAAGCTCTTCTGTGCCCTAGCACCCCAATGGTGGAACCAGCTTCCCCCTGCCCATCTTCCCAAAAACATCTGAAACACTACCTCTTCAAAGAGTATCTTAAATACACCCCCCCACACACACACACACACACACTAACATGCATATTAAACACAGCTAGCTAGCACCCACATACTAGTCTGACGAATCAGTCTGTAATACACTATTAATTGGTATAAACAGCTTGAAACAAATGCCTGCAAAATCTTGTAAATGTTCCTTGCCAGAATGTTGAATAAAATTACATTTAAACTTACTATACCGATTGTCTGTGTGGTTTGTCCTTCATCTTCATTGAGACAAAATATCCCCAGGAAAGTACTGTTAAAAAGACTTTTTAGAGAGCCAGCCGGTAGGTATATGGTTCAGTACCAAGGTAAAGGTTGTTTTATATAGGATATTCGGTTCTCTCGCCAATAGCTATTGAACCAAGCATGCCATGACAATGAAAATATATTCTAAACCAGGGAAGGATGGAGAACAATCCATAGGTTTTTTGTGTGAATTTCTCATTTTCTTATCAGATTTCAATCTTCAAAAAGATCTAAGATTAACACACAAAAGGTGTCGATTGTTCTCCATCCTCCTCTGATTCAGAAATAAACGTCACAATACTCCATGTCATGGCATGCTTGGTTCAATACCGAATATCCAATACAAAACAGAATGTTTGGGGTGTATATGTATATACCAATTAACTGTTTATTACAGACTAGCACATAACGTTACAGGCTAGATTGGTGAGAAAAGAAAACAAGTTTACTATAATGTACCTTTCCCAGATAGATAGATAGATAGATAGATAGATAGATAGATAGATAGATAGATAACTTAACTACCTAGTTATGTGTATGGGCATGTTTCAGAGATGGGATGGTTGGGTGTTATGTTAGCTAGTTAACCAGCTGGCTAGCTCGACGCGGCTGGGTCCAACCGGTAACAACCCTCAATTATTTAACAAGTTAACTAAACTGTGACAAATACTTTAAGTTCCGGCTCACGATAATTACGATATCAGTGCCACAGTTCCGTATCGATTGTGTTTATCATAGTTATGTCACTTACCTGAATCGCCTCCTCCCGACGGCGTAGCCATCTTGTAACGTTACTAATATTACTTTGAGTCTGCTTCCGCCTGCAGTCATGTGACATATGTTTACAGTAACATAGGAGTGGCTTCTTGTTGCTCGTTCATGAATGCCAGCTTGTAAGAACACAACGCAGAGGGCCAATAACATTTACGAGTAGTCAATTTACAAAACACTATGAGTATAGCAAGTTTAATCAGCAATGAATATAAATATTTTGACAAATGTAATCCAAGGTTCCGCTTCTGCCTTGCCCTTTATTAAACGTCATATCCTGACCTGGCTGACTTCTGTCCGTTGCGCGCATGCTTAGTTCTCTTTACGACTCGGCTGACAAAGATGGCGGATGCACAAGTACGTTCCGCAAAACAGCGTGGCGAAATTAATGTGCTTCTTTTTGACAGAAAAATAACTAGCATGGCATCGTAGCGTACAATAAATAGCTTTGGTTAAGCGAAGAGCATGCGATTGAAGTATTTCACTGTAGTTTGGTCCCGCAGTTCTTTCGACTATCGCGTTCCGAGGCCCTGTGCTGTGGAGCGCATTGTCGTAGATCCAGCTAGGCCGTTTGCTAACTAGGCCTTTACAGCATTATGCGTATGCTTAATCTGTAGCTGGTAATCGAAGTTTACTGATTTATGGCAGAGTTGATAGCTAAAACGTGTCATTGCTAGATAAATGTATGCGCGAGAAGCTCAGTCTTAACGTACTGAAAAAGCTATAGCCGTCAGGTTAGTTTTTACGCCAATTTGGCTGGCTTCCTAGCCAGATCACTCTTTCGTTGGCCAAATTCAGCGGTCTACTTTCTCAATTTGTATATTCCAAATGTTATGGCTTTTGTTTTAGTTACCTAGTGAGTTTGCTCGGCTTTTGAGTGCAGCCAGCTCAAACTTTTCTGAACTTTCATAATGGCCAGCTTCATAGTGTAAACCTGGCTAGTGCACCCTTTCTGATCTGCTTCTCTGTTAAATTAACTTATAATATTTTGTAAACATTAATGCACAGTAGTCATGTATATTTTTTACCTGCAAATGATGTTTTTCTCACGATGGTCTTCCTAGCCTGTGAGGCTCTGACGACACTGCCTAACGGCAACACTGATGCAGTATAGCTTGATGGTTATTTTCAGATCCATGATGTAGCAACGGGTTAGTCTCTGCATAGATTATTTTTTTGACTTGGGGGTTATGTCTTTTCCCCACAGACCGAGAGGGCTTATCAGAAGCAGCCAACCATCTTCCAGAACAAGAAGCGTGTTCTGGTTGGTGAAGGTGGCAAGGAGGCCAAGGAGAAGCTCCCACGCTACCACAAGAGCGTTGGTCTAGGCTTCAAAACCCCAAGAGAGGTGATGTACCCAACGACCTAAACGATCGTTAAACTACAGTTGTGCTCCTTATGGGCAGTATGATTTTATTGTTTTTTGAATACAGCCTTGTCTGAGGTGTCAATTAGCTTGTATGGTTAACTGCTCTTTAAAGCTGCAAATGATGTTTTTCTCACGATGGTCTTCCAAGCCTGAGGCTCTGACGACACTGCCAAATGGCAAAACTGATGCACTTATAGGAGGGCTTTGGCGATCTATACTGAACAAAAAATAGATGTACGGTTATGCTCCAATGTTTCATGAGTAGAAATAAAAGGCCCCAGAAATGTTCCGTATGCACAAACATATTTTTTCTCAAATGTTTGTTTACATTCCTGTTAGTTAAGATATCTCCTTTGGCAATATGATCCATCCACCTGTGGCATATCAAGAAGCTGCTCAAACACTATGATCATTACACAGGAGCACCATGTACTGGGCACATTAACAGGCCCCTCTAAAATGTGCAGTTTTGTCACACAACACAATGCCACAGGTCTCAAGTTGAGGGAGCGTGCAATTGACATGCTGACTGCAGGAATGTTCCCCAGAGCTTTTGCCCTAAAATTGATGACAACTCATGAAACAGGAATATTTCTGTCTAAAGCCCAGTGGGTGGGCCTATGGCTGCTCCCCTGCCCATTCATGTGAAATCCAAAGATTATGCCCCAATTAATTAAAATGTCTGATTTCATTATGAACTGTAACTTGGGTAATTGTTGTATGTTGGGTTTGTTTTAGTTCCGTATAGTTTATTTTTTACACGGGTTTGAGAGTTTTGGAAGGAGTTGCAGAGAACCTAACTTTTTTTTCCCCCAACAGGCTATCGATGGTACTTACATTGACAAGAAATGCCCCTTCACTGGGAATGTCTCCATCCGTGGTCGTATCCTCTCCGGTTAGTCTTTAAATTTCCTTGCTGTTCATTGTTTTTGGTTTGGATGTAAAAGTCATCTTTGGCATTTAGAGCCCTATATGACCACATTCTCACTGAACTACAAATAGTTTTCTCATGATGGTCTTCCAAGCCTTCTGGATATGACAAAGCCTTATGGCATTACTGATGCAACGACCCAAACCCCCTGCTCACCCTATTCAACGGTCTACTCCTATCCCTAGATCAGTCCCTAGATCAGTGCTTAGATGTAGTCGAAGATTGACCACATTGACCTGATTCTGCCTTTTCAGGCGTGGTGACCAAGATGAAGATGCAGAGGACCATCGTCATCAGACGTGACTACCTGCATTACATCCGCAAATACAACCGCTTTGAGAAGAGGCACAAGAACATGTCTGTCCATCTCTCACCTGCCTTCAGGTAAGAGGATTTCTGTTGAGTCTTTTCAACCTCTCTTCTTTGTATCCAAGAATTGGCTGATCGTGCCAAGCTAGTGCCTTTCCTACTGCAAGGGTGGCTGTAACTCACTGTTGCACTACAGTTGAAGTTCTATGGAATCAGATTTGATGTTGGCTGCAAATGATGTTTTTCTCACGATGGTCTTCCAAGCCCATGTGGCGCTGACGACACTGCCTAATGGCTACACTGATGCAGTTTGGCCTACCTATCACATGAGACGGCAGTGGTTTCCATGTTTCTCAATTCCCCTTGCATTTTCTTGATGTTATTGCTAGAAAAGCAGTGCCATGGTCGCTTTCGGATTATGCTCCAGTAATTCCCTCCTTTTCCCTGCAGAGACGTCTCCGTCGGAGACATTGTTACCGTCGGAGAGTGCCGACCCCTCAGCAAGACAGTCAGGTTCAACGTCCTCAAGGTCACAAAGGCTGCTGGAGCCAAGAAGCAGTTCCAGAAGTTCTAATCTAGGATGTGCAGGAGATGAGACCAATTGACAGGAAGGCTTTCTAGGCTGACCTGCTCTGAAGTATCTGAAATAAAGAAAATGTTCTGTATCTTGGTCTTCTGGCCTGTCTTTTGTTACGTTTGTACAGTTCAATGGGAAGCCTTTGCCAATTAACTGAAAAGGAGTGCTTTGTTTTGCGTAATAACTGAGTCTGACTTATTGTGTGTTCTGCCAGACAATTCTCTCCGTTGTCCATCCATCAACTGAGTCCTATACCACGTCTTTCAGGCAATCCGCATTCAGGACTGGACCCATTCAGTTTATAATTATTTATATACCTTTGTCTCAAAAGTCAAAGATGGATACACAATAGGGACCCCTAGTGAATAACTAAATCTGTCAAGACTCAAAAGTGTGGCCTTGTCCTATGCTTAACCAACAGAGGGTGACAAACACCTATTTTTAAATCAAAACCAAATGTACTGATTTTTGAAATAATAGCACACTGGCTTCCATCTTGGGACTGGGTGTAGAAATAGGATATAAAGTATTGTTAGTACCATAACAGTAAACAAATTATTGTCATTTTATTTAAATCTGATAGACAAAGTAATTAATTTTTATCCTTTAATTCATTCACATTTAGTGTGCCACAGTCAGCGGAGGCTGTTTGAGGCAAGTTGATTGTCACCCATGGTCCACACAGCATCGTTTCCAAGTCATGGGAGAGATCTGCAGTGGCATGCTACTGAAACTCCCAATGTGAATACAAAGAAACAATATGGAATACAAAATAAATGCTTTCAGAAATCAAATGTTTCAACTGACTAGTGGGGTTTTCCCTTTCAAACTGGCAATGTAAGGTTTTTATATTTGGTCTGTATGATGGTATGAAAGTATTTCTCCCATGAGACCATATACATTTGAACCCAAACAAATCATGTACACAAGTCCTTGGTTGGACTCATTCTAGGGTTGTCTTGTTTTTCAGCTTGTTCCATTGTTTCCTAGGTGTTTTGCTATGGGCCTGTACGCCCAGTGGCTTCTGAGATCCAGGAGAAAACGTACCCAAACATATGCAATACATGCAGAACCCTCAGTGTCTGCATGGGAATGAGAGAGAGAGCTCCTCAGGCTGAGCTTCTGCCTACTTTGCTGCCTGGGTCTACCAAGGTCTTGGTGTCTGCATTTACATAATGATGTTGAGGTTGCTGCTTTCCCAGTGCCTATGTGAATGTGGACCGTATGGTGGTGATGTGAGTCCAGCTATGGCAGGGGGTTGAATGGGGCATGTTCTCACATTGTAGACACACTGATGAAGCCAGACCCATAAGTGACCTTGCTAGACAGCATTCATAAGAAGCTTGCAATCCCATAGAATCCCTGATCCTTGGCCACTGCTTATGCCCACCTCTTATTTGACCAAGTCACGGATTAAGGTCTGGATTCAATTCGTATCGAGGAAGATCTACGTAAATTTAAAGGCAATGATCCCGCGTTCGCAGAGACTGCATTCACGGTAAACATGGATCTTCCGTGATACAGATTGAATCCAGCCCTAAACCTTCTACCAGACTGTTGTCTGACTGCAGAATCCTGGCACACAATACAGCTTCTCAAGAAAGGTAGTAACATAAATAAATGAAACGTCTAACAAGTTAGAGTTTCTGTCAACTCCCAACATTATGGCACATCCGTTCAATGGAAATCATTCTAAATACTGGGATAAAAAAATAACTACAGGGTCAACTGCATTACTTCATCAGCAAGGCTGGTCTCCAACGCTGGGGTCGTCACGCCGTAGGCCTCCATAGACAGGGGACTGTGTAATGGGGTTAGGATAGGCCCCAGGGGTGATCTGTGGACCATAGCTCCTCTCACGCACAGACACCCCAGGGAGAGGAAGGAGAGACCTGACCATGACCCCTCAATGGTCAAGCTTGCTCATGAATCCATACTGAGGGGAGGCAAGAGAGATTAATCATCATATAGTGAGTTTGTTTAGTGAGCAGTCATAGTGTGCATCTGGTTTTGTTCTTTTTAATGCTACTCTGAAACTTGCCGCGTCACTTACAGTGAGGTCTAAAAGTGGATTTGAAATGATACAATGACTACGAGATTAAAATGCATACTGTCAGATTTCATTTAAGGTTACTTTAATCCATATTGGGTGAACCATGTAGAAATTACAACCCTTTTGGGAACCAAAAGTACTCTGAAAAATTCACTTACAGTTGAAGTCGGAAGTTTACATACACCTTAGCAAAATACATTTAAACTCCGTTTTTCACAATTCCTGACAATTAATCCTTGTAAAAATTCCCTGTTTTAGGTCAGTTAGGATCACCACTTTATTTTAAGAATGTGAAATGTCAGAATAATAGTAGAGAGAATGATCACATTCCCAGTGGGTCAGAAGTTTACATACACTCAATTAGTATTTGGCAGCATTGCCTAAATTGTTTAACTTGGGTCAAATGTTTTGGGGAGTCTTCCACAAGCTTCCCACAATAAGTTGGATGAGTTTTGTCCCATTCCTCCTGGCAGAGCTGGTGTAACGGAGTCAGGTTTGTAGGCCTCCTTGCTCGCACACGCTTTTTCAGTTCTGCCCACAATTTTTTTTATAGGATTGAGGTCAGGGCTTTGTGATGGCCATTCCAATGCCTTGACTTTGTTGTCCTTAAGCCATTTAGCCACAACTTTGGAAGTATGCTTGGGGTCATTGTCCATTTGGAAGACCCATTTGCGACCAAGCTTTAACTTCCTGACTGATGTCTTGAGATGTTGCTTCAACATATCCACATTTTCCTCCCTCATGATACCATCTATTTTGTGAAGTCGACGAGTCCCTCCCGCAGCAAAGCACCCCCACAACATGATGCTGTCACACCTGTGCTTCACGGTTGGGATGGTGTTCTTTGGCTTGCAAGCCTCCCCTTTTTCGTCCAAACATAACGATGGTCATTATGGCCAAACAGTTCTATTTTTGTTTCATCAGACCAGAGGACATTTCTCCAAAAAGTATGATCTTTGTCCCCATGTGCAGTTGCAAACCGTAGTCTGGCTTTTTTATGGCAGTTTTGACGCAGTGGCTTCTTCCTTGCTGAGCGGCCTTTCAGGTTATGTTGATATAGGACTCGTTTTACTGTGGATATAGATACTTTTGTACCTGTTTTCTCCAGCATCTTCACAAGGTCCTTTGTTGTTGTTCTGGGATTGATTTGCACTTTTCACAACGAAGTACATTCATCTCTAGGAGACAGAACGCATCTCCTTCCTGAGTGGTATGATGGCTGCGTGATCCCATGGTGTTTATACTTGCGTACTATTGTTTGTACAGATGAATGTGGTACCTTCAGGCATTTGGAAATTACTCCCAAGGATGAACCAGACTTGTAGAGGTCTACAGTTTTTTTTCTGAGGTCTTGGCTGATTCTGTGGCACAGTTGGTAGAGCATGGCGCTTGTAACGCCAGGGTAGTGGGTTCGATTCCCGGGACCACCCATACGTAGAATGTATGCACACATGACTGTTAGTCGCTTTGGATAAAAGCGTCTGCTAAATGGCATATATATTTCTTTTGATTTCCCATGATGTCAAGCAAAGAGGCATTGGGTTTGAAGGTATGGCCTTGAAATGCATTCACAGGTACACCTCTAATTGACTCAGATAATGTCAATTAGCCTATCAGAAGCTTCTAAAAGTCATGAAATACTTTTCTGGAATTTTCCAAGCTGTTTAAAGGCACAGTCAACTTAGAGTATGTAAACTTCTGACTCACTAGAATTGTGATACAGTGAAATATAAGTGAAATAATCTGTCTGTAAACAATTGTTGGAAAAATGACTTGTGTCATGCAGAAAGTAGATGTCCTAACCGACTTGCCAAAACTATAGTTTGTTAACAAGACATTTGGAGAGTGGTTGAAAAACAAGTTTTAATGACTCCAACCTAAGTGTATGTAAACGTCTGACTCCAACCTAAGTGTATGTAAACGTCTGACTCCAACCTAAGTGTATGTAAACGTCTGACTTCAACTGTATATGTGTATTAAAGTAGTTAAAAACTTTAGTGTTTGGTCCCATATTCCTAGCACGAAATGACTACATCAAGCTTGTGACAATACAAACTTGTTGGATGCATTTGCAGTTAGTTTTGGTTGTGTTTCAGATTATTTTATGCCCAATAGAAATGAATGGTAAATAATGTATTGTATAATTTTTGAGAAAGTTTATTGTAAATAAGAATAGAATATGTTTCTGGATGTCACCATGATTACGGATAATCCTGAATGAATCGTGAATAACGACGAGTGAGAAAGTTACAGAAGCTCACAGATCAAACCCCCAAGACATGCGAACCTCTCAACATTACCATTAACAGAGGAGGTTAGCATTTTTGGGGGTTTATGATATTTATTCCTCTCAGTATTCACGATTCATTCAACGGTTATCCATAGTCGTGGTGACATCCACATGAATGTAGAAGTGTTTAGAAACATATTCTCTTAATATTTGAATTAAAAGGGACTCCAAAAAGTGCTGTAATTTGTAAACGGTTCACCCGATATGTATGACAATACCCTCAAATTGGAGCTCACTACATCACTGACAAATAGTTGTCAGCCTCATTTTAAAAATGGTCACTACGCACCATTGTTTTGGTGTTAGTTGGTGATTTGCTAAGGCAATCAATTGCAAGTAAGGAAATCAGCCCCTGTAGTTTTCCGTGGAGGATGGAGGATTCTGTAACTAAAGAGACTTCATAGAGATGGTTTTATTATGAATCATAAACACAGGTCTCAGTCGGATGAGGATAGGTCCATACATTACAGGAGATCAAAGGTATGTGGAGGTTTTTAAGGTGTGGAACAGTGTTCTATCCTCGTAAAATAGATATAGCCGTTGACCTTTGCAGTGCGTTTTGCGAAAGAATACTTGAATATTTTATGATATCATCTTTATAAGGCTTTTAATTCAAATCTCTTTCATAAATCCAGCTTGATTTCGTTTCTGTAGTGGATAAAAATACATAGAACCAGAGTACAGTAGCCCACGGTGCACAGATGTCAATTCAACGTCATTTCAATGAAATGACGTGGGAAATGAACCATTTCTGATTTTGTGTACATTAACTTTGTATTGCAAGTTTTCTGCCCAAACTGTTGGCAAACAGGGGGAACTCCAGTGACTGATTTCAATATCCTAGGCGCACACAACAATGCAATCAAGCAAGGAAATATTAACTTATGTAACAACTTGAGAAGCAACCACTTGCAGCAGTTCAAAGCATATCTGTTTCATTTATTACGTGGCAGTTAAAGCTGTCTGTTATGGAGTATATCTCATTGTTAGTCCATGTTGAAACGTGCATCTTGTGCTCACACCTGCCGCAGCTGTTAGTTCAATACCAATGACTCACTGGGGGATCCATATACTTAAATGTAACTCTAAAGTAAATGTTAACAATGCAAAAAGACAGGAAGAAGATGCAGATATTCTATACTGTTCTCGTCTTTTGGTTCCTTCTCAGTCAGAAACTGTTTTCGGTGGGTAGAATGGGACTGAATGATTCTTCTTGTAAGTTTTCAATATTTTGTATAGGTTCAATTAAGATGCCAAACTCTCTAGATGATTTGCTCTCGCTACAATATCATCTAATTTGTATTTTCTTCCATGTCTCAATCTTCACAGTATCATTAGTTAGGTAACCTGACTCATGAGATTTGCCACTTTTTGAGCTGTGAGTAATGTGGCTGTAAGTCTCCACTAAACAAACATCTGCATGGTCTGCCTGCTGGTACTGTACAGTACAGCCCATTCCAGTGGGGATTATTTCCATTTAACACCCTGATGGAGTGGAGATCATTTCCATGTAACATCCTGATGGAGTGGAGATAATTTCTATGTAACATCTTGAAGGAGTGGGGATCATTTCTATGTAACATCTTGAAGGAGTGGAGATCATTTCTATGTAACATCTTGAAGGAGTGGAGATCATTTCTATGTAACACACGGATGGAGTGGAGATCATTTCTATGTAACATCTTGGAGGAGTGGAGATCATTTCTATGTAACACACGGATGGAAAATCTACCTATTTCTCCAGGTGAGGATACTGTTGAAAGAGGGCCCAGGGCAAAACTGTCCCTGTCCATCTAATTTCTCTGTTAAAGAGCTCAAAACTTTACAGCTGGAGAAAGTCCTAAAAGATGCAGCTAAGAACAACTGAGAGGGTTAGAAGTGAATGGACCATCAATTACAGGCATGTGACCTGGGCACATGGGGGGGGGGGGAGTACAGGAATCCCTGAAATTCCTGTACATTGATGACTTTTTGCAAAACCAATCAGTTTTCCCCATTGATTCAACGTCATCACATTTATTTTTGTTGTTGAAATAACGTGGAAACATTGTTGATTCAACCAGTTAATTCCCAGCGGGATGGCACTACAGCCCACAGAAGATCACTACCCTGCCTTGCCTGGCTTCCTTTCCTCTCCACATCATTTACTGTCCACCACTTAACAGTCCAGTGCCTTGCAGGTTTACATGTTTACCTAGTGTCACTGAGCATGCACACAGGTTTTCTTACTTGTCCATTCAGCAGCAGGGATGTTAGTCTAGAGGGTCATCTCCGTAAGGGTCATGTCTGAAAGTTAAACACAGGCCTTATGGTGTCCCAGCAGGGGTCTGGGCAGGGGGCAGGACAGGAGGGGTCTCGGTGCTGCACTGGGCCCTCATCTTGGTTTGTTTTGACATGTCTGCAAGCAGCACACAAACTCTTTTCCAGCAGCGGTGGAGGAGGCCCGATGACTTGAGCAGATGGGAGCAGAGCGGGGTTGTATACCGTAACATAGTGGAACATGGACCCTGGCATCAGCAGCCCCTCAGATGGCCCCCTGCCCTCTGTCAGCAGCTAGCATAGTGGCGGGGGTGGGGAAGGGGCTAAGTCCTCTACTCTACTGGGGTTACCAACACAGAGCTGGCAAGGTACTGCACTCTGAGGTTGCACGTAGGAGGAGGATATTGTCTTACTATGATGCCCTGGTGGCTTATGTATGATTATGTGAATGTTAAGAGTTGATGTAGAGGACTCTCAACATGTCTATGTAATCATATAGGAACATTTGTACTTCTGATATGTATGTTAATGCAGTTTTCATTCTTATCTTTGTTGATGTTTGTCATTCTCTTGAGATGTTTCAAATCATTAGCAAGTATTTGCTTTGCTGATGTCTAACTGCACGCTTTTCTGTTTCCAAAGGCAAGTACATTTTCCAGGCTTGGGCAGTCTTCTGGCGCACTGTGGGTCAGCGCCGGGTCACACACCACATCTGGACAACGCATCAGCCCTTCAGATGTGCACAAGGATATCCACTGTCCCTGGATCAAATCAACTATATTTGTGTCCAACAACTTCCTGTTGAAAGACAAGGGTGTCAACAGAATAACAGACAATCATATGCATATCTTACACACTTCTTTATTTTAAGTCAGTTAAGAACAAATTCTTATTTACAATGACAGCCTAGGAACAGTGCCTTAACTGCCTTATTCAGGGGCAGAACAACAGATTATCCAAGCTTGGTGAATCGATCTAGCAACCTTTTGGTTACTGGCCTAACGCTCTAACCACTAGGCTACCTGCCGCCCCTTAAAAGCAGATGATATAGGATGAGCTGATATAAGTTGTTTGTTGCCAGTGAAAGTAGTTGATGTGCTGATCATTAGCATGTCAGAATACATGAGGCAAAGGTCAGAGGTGCCTGTCATGGTTTGAGGTGTCTGGTACCAACAACAGCAGTGCATTTACAAGTGTGAGGTCGGCTCCTTAACTGATTTGAATGGGTTTTCCAGATGGGGCTTACCCTTCTCTCATTTCATCAAAATGTAATATCCATACCATAAATCAATCTCTGAATTTTGGTTATGAAATGGCTTGAGTTGCATCCATAAAGTGAGCATAAACTTATCAAAGTTTTCATTTCCGTATTCAATGGTAAAGGTTTATTTATAAATCAATGCAAATGAAAATGCAGGGACTTCAAATTAGGTGAATTTACTCTCAAAACAAAGTTACAAGTTTGTTTTGAGCAGTGAGATAACCTATATTTAATAGCACAATGATTATACTTCACCTGGTCTGTCAGTGAAAGCTGATAGCTGTTACCAGCTGCTCTTGAAGCTGGCTGGTCAGAGACAGGGCATGGGGCCAGCCTCATCCTCTTAACAACTGGCTCCTACTTTCCAGTCAAAGCAGCAGGTCCTAATTCAATATTCCCAGGATCTGCCGTGTCTGCCTGTCAGACCGGATGGATGGCTGGCATGTGTGGGTGTGATGGGCACCTCTGATTTTACACCAGGGTCTCAGATCAAACAGGCGCTGGGGTCAGAGATCAAGATACAGGGTGTACCCAGCGTCAGCAGACTGGGGTCATGTGTGCGAATCATCCAACATGGCTTTCATCAGAGCATCCCTGGGGTGTGCTCTCAGTGACTGATGGTCATGTAAACCTACTGGAATTTGAGAATCTGAAAACCCATATAATGTGGGCCACATATCTGACTGGCAGAAACACAGGTTCCATTTTCATTGTTCATGCATTGTGTTCTACAGGTCAGCTCCTATGACTACATAGACAGAATACATCTGAAATGCTACAAATCTGTTTTTCCTTAGGATGTAGTCTGCCACTAAGGCTATGATAAACAGACACTACTATAGATATAACTTTTTGAATGCATATTCATTATCATTCATCTTTTTACAAGAAGAGACAAAGAAACTAGACAAACCAAAGCCAGAAAAAAAAAAATTTGTTTCTCTGTTGAATTGGCCCTTGGCTTGAGCTCTGAGCAGGAGGAATTCTCTGTGGCAGATGGTGAGTCATAACCCCTGAGGCCAGCAGCAATGCTACACTCTGGGACCCGGATACCTAATAATGCCCTGTTGAGCTTCTCACCCACAATGTTATCTCATCTCCCTGACCTATTGTGGCACTCACTGGCGGTAATGATAGTGGGGAGACCCAAGCTGTGATCAAGTCTCTCCCCAGAGAGAGACAAGACCCTGGGAACCTGGTAGTAATCAGCACACAGGCCCAATCTCTCCATCTTACCTCAGTGGCATATCTCGTTTCCTATCACAGCACACAGTTAGTCTAGATACTGCTGCTCCTGCTGCTGCTGTTATTTGAGGTCAGCTACCAAAGACTATGCTTTAAGTGGAATCTGTTGAATTCCAATTTTGGGTGTCAGTGTAGATACTTGAGATTGTTTGTAAGGTTTTTGCTGATGTTCAACCTGGTCTCAGAGCATTTGGTATTATTCTTTACGTAAATTAGAGACACTCCATTTAGTCAGTTGTACATCTGAATGCCTTCAACTGAAATGTGACTTCCGCAATTAACCCAACCCCTCTGAGTCAGAGAGGTGTGGGGGGCTGCCATAATCAACCTCCATCTCCGGCGCCGGGGAACAGTAGGTTAACCTCCTTGCTTAGGAGCAGAATGACAGATTTTTACCTTGTCAGCTCGGGGATTCGATCCATCAACCTTTCGGTTACTGGCCCAACGCTCTATGATATGTTACATTTCGTATGGTATGTAATAATTTGTGGATGTCCATCACCCATAATATGTTACGAGTCACAATTCGTATTATATGTAAACATTTGCTAAATGTACAATATGTTACGAATCTGCAAAACGTACAACATGTTACGAATTTTCTAAATATATGATATGTTATGAATTCTAGCTAGGCTAGGAGTTAAGGTTAGGGGTTATGGTTAAGATTAGGGTTAAGTTTAGGATTATGGTTAAAGGGTTAGAGAAGGGTTAGTTAACATGCTAAGTAGTTGCAAAGTAGATAAAAAGTAGTAAGTCGTTGAAAAGTTGGTAATTATCTAAAATGCTAAAGTTGTCCATGATGAGACTCAAACTCGCAACCTTTGGTTTGCTGGACATTGTCTGTGATGGGATTTGAACTCGCAACCTTTGGGTTGCTTGACATTCGTGTTATACCCCAAACCACCATACTTTTGTTTTTGCTTTAAGTAACCATCTGTCTTATGTAACCATACCAAACGTAACCTGTCATACTAATTTGAGTGTCCCAGGTTTACATTGACTATTTTACGACTAGTCTATGAGACCAGGCTGTGATCCCAGATAAAGTGGGTGGATATTGCAGTTTGTTCTGTCTTTTGTTCCTAATGTGTTACACAATACAAATATAGTGTAAATACAGTCCAACCTAACAAAGGAGAGAAAGAAAGAATAGCAGAGAGTAACCACATAACAATAGTGTTTCCCCAAGAAGAAAAAGGCTATAGCCCCAAGAGGATATCTGTGTATTCTTACCAAACTATAAATTAGAAGGAAACAGCTGACTGATGCCTTTTAATAAAATGCACACAATGCATACAGTGTCATTACCATGACAGTAAGATATGCCAGTACCCAGGACATTTTCCCAAGATGCCAAAACAAATGGTCATATGTAGGCCAGATACAATCAGTAAAATATGTTAATAAGAAGACGCCATGCTGAGCCCAGCATATCTCGATCAGATAGTGACTGTCCCAGTGTCCCCATTACCGCTGCTCTCCTATGATCATTAGTCCATCAATTACACTGTTCTCATTTACAACAAAAAACTATAATGCTTCAAACAAGACCCCCAACAAATATAATCACTGAAGTTAATGTTTTAACCATCCACCTTTATAAACATGAATAGAAAATATGATTAGATTCGTTTTTTTATGAGCAATCCCATGATTCAGCGTCTATTCCACATTGGTTCAATGTAATTTCATTAAAATGACGTTGAAGCAACGTTGATTCAACCAGTGTGTGCCCAGTGGAATCTATCTATGAGAGTCTTTCAACAAACTCAATTGATGAAACTGAATTGTACAAAGAGGCAAAAAGTCACGTTTCAATGGAGGTCCATAAACGAGGTACTTTCTATGGAGAGGAGAAAGAAACTGTATCTTGTTCCTTCAGCAAATTGTAGAGGGAAAGAGTGAACAATAGAGATCAAATGCTGACAGCACACCCAAGTGCTCCCTGAGAACCCTCAGGTTGTGATCCCATCATAGTGACAAAAGAACCATGTGACCATGAAAATGGGAAAAAGGGCTTTCTACTTAACCTTGTTTCAGACCAGGCTCAATGAGAACACTGTATCATGGCTCCACTGGGGTAGGGTCAGGAATCTGCTGCAGCTCAGCATTTAATAACACTTCCCAGGTTCTACATGACTCTACAGATATGTATACTAGCACAATGAGTGGGGACTGTGGTTTAGCTGTATAAAAAATAGATTGATTTGCAGTTCCCATGGTAATGTGTTAAAAAAAAGAAGTTTGCAGCTGACCACCATGTCAGGATTGATATTTGCAGTGGCGGTGAGGCAGCAGTCCGTGACATCCCTGCATGCCGGGAATGGAGCTGTGATCAGGCACTAATTGAGAGAGAGGGGGGTTTCATGAACGTTTGTCTGTTAAGTCTTTCTCAGGGGAGGCAGAAAAGTGACAGCAACAGATAGCCTCTGTGCCTCTGTGCAATATTACTGTATTTGTTGCCAGAAGAACATATCTCTCATCAGTCTATGGTGTGACAGGCTTGAAATAGATTACTGAAAATCTCAAAAGAGCAAACAAGTCACCCATTCTGTGCTATGTTAAAACACACAGTATCTCCTGTTATCTGAAGACAGATAGCATCTCTGGACCCTCAGCAATTCCAAGTACGTATAATGAGGGGTTTCTGGGTATTTTAATGCCCAGAAGCTAACACATTTCCATCTCTTTCTTGTATACAAAGAAGAGTATATTAGAGGATGGCACCAAATAAACTGATTTGAGGCAATCATGATAGTTACGGAGATACATTACACACTATGCAGAAATGTTTCCCAAATAGCTTTAAATTCCCAGTGCTGTCAAAAATGGGATTTTCCTGTGTTTTATATATATTTCCACACTATGAGGTTGAAATAATACTGTGAAATTGTGAAAATGATGATAATGCCCTTTTAGTGTAAGAGCTGTTTGAAAAGACTGCATGAAATTTCAGCCTGTTTTGGTGGGATGGATTTTTGACCTGTCTGTGACATCCCAGGCGGTAAATTAGTTAATAGACCAATAAGAAAGAAAGAGAGTTCCAACCCTCTCTGCCAATAACAGCTAGTTTTCAGTTTTCCCCTCTACACTCAGACCAGTCCCAGACAGTCCTAGCAACATTTTTGCGAGAAATTGCGATTTTGTTTCCTTTTGACCATTTTAATTGAAAACAATCACAGTAAGGTGCTTAATTGTATCCCCAAAATGATTTTGATATTGAGATAAAAACATCTGTATTGGACCTGATCCAGCACTCAGTTATGCTCATTGTAAAGCAAGAGGGCAATTGTTTACGCTGACTCTCAGTCCCAGCAGTAAAAGTGATGAGTGTGTGTTTTATGGGAGGAAACCTGCTTGAAACCAAACCTCATTCCTGTTATCAGCACTTTGGCCCCACGTATCCTCAACCAGCAGATGAGGTCCAACACACATTTTCCATGGAAATGACAGAACCAGCATATCTTTTCCATACATACATACATACACTACTAACCCACATCATAGCCAGTCAATTAACCATTATAACATTCCTTTGGAATTTCAACAACTCTCTGATGTCTTCTAGAGCAGAGTCACATCCTGTGCACCGCCAAAAACAGCGGAATCAAACTGTTTGCTTTGTACTTATCAAATGGAAAAAGTGACTCATTTGATGACACAGGGAGTCGGATCCCACCACCGCTGCTTCTACTGCTGTTACACTGCTTCCTACTGAGGTGGCCCCAACGTAAACACTGATCTGTTCAGCAGCAGTGTAAACTCTCCATGGTTGAACTGGTGCACACGCTTCCTGGGGGGTTGGTACTACAGAGATAGAGCTCCGTCAGATAGAAGCCTCCTCTTCTTCATGAAGCTTAAAGCTGTTTTAGGCCTCTCCACTGGCAAACAATTCGCTGATACAAATTAAAGCCATGTGTCCTTTTCAATGACGCGCTGGGGCACGGAAAATTGTACTCGTCCAAACTTATTGTCAACATATTGTGTGCGATGCAGAATGCTTTATGATGTGATATGACAACATGAGCTATGTCAAATGCAGTGACACGCGGCAGAAAATGTCACAACGTTCTGGGACTACGCTGACGTATTTTTCACAATTTATTAATCTATTCATGATTTGTTTTTTTTCCCAAATGCACCATTGAATTATTACCCAGGACTGATCTCTCTCGAATCCTCTGTCACTCTGACCATAATAAGAGAAGGTTAGAAAAGAAAACAGGGACATGCCACAGTGTTATTGTTATGACAGAGGATTCATGAACTGTTTCACCCTTTTTATGTGTTTTAGGGACTCTTTTTCATTTCCTGCTTAGAAACAGCAGATTAATATCTCCCATGGCAGAAACCCAACTGAAACAAACTGACAGATTTCTCTCCCTGCTACTCCAGCCAATAAGGCAATAAATGTTATCTCTCAGTCCCAGTCCCTAAGACTACTAACTAGAGAAACACTAGCCAGGCAGAGAGCGAGAGAACGCATTGCAAGCATAATTGAAGACAATGGTCATGAGAACAGTAGATATGTGTGATTTCTAGCAGCCTGGGGGGAAGTCCCACCCAGAGAGTTGGGAGAGGAAGCAGTGGGGAGAGAGGTCAAAGTTGGGTGCTCACATCCTACTCACAATTTAGCCTGTTATTCCACTCCCTCGTCCCCGCTCACACAGATACACACATAGACAGGACTGTCCTAATGGTGAGAGACTCATCTAAAATAAAGTTTTGTTCTCAATAAGACTTGTTTTCTCTCCATGAGGATGCAGATATAAGAGTAAGGTTTGGTTGTAATGGGTCCTGGTTTGGGTCCACTCATGGTCACATACTGTAACTGTACAGATTCTTCTGGTCATCAGAGGTATTATCATAAACTCAGCAAAAAAATAAATGTCCCTTTTTCAGGACCCTGTCTTTCAAAGATAATTTGTGAAAATCCAAATAACTTCACAGATCTTCATTGTAGAGGGTTTAAACACTGTTTCCCATGCTTGTTCAATGAACCATGAACCATGAACAATGAATGAACATGCACCTGTGGAACGGTCATTAAGACACTAACAGCTTACAGACAGTAGGCAATTAAGGTCACAGTTATGAAAACTTAGGACACTAAAGAGGCCTTTCTACTGACTCTGAAAATTACCAAAAGAAAGATGCCCAGGGTCCCTGCTCACCTGCGTGAACGTGCCTTAGGCATGCTGCAAGGAGGCATGAGGACTGCAGATGCGGCCAGGGCAATAAATGACGATGTCCGTACTGTAAGATGCCTAAGACAGCGCTACAGGGAGACAGGACGAACAGCTGATCATCCTCGCAGTGGTAGACCACGTGCAACAACACCTGCACAGGATCAGTACATCCGAACATCACACCTGCGGGACAGATACAGGATGGCAACAACAACTGCCTGAGTTACACCAGGAACGCACAATCCCTCCATCAGTGCTCAGACTGTCCGCAATAGGCTGAGAGAGGCTGGACTGAGGGCTTGTAGGCCTGTTGTAAGGCAGGTTCTCACCAGACATCATCGACAACAACGTCACCTATGGGCATAAACCCACCGTCGCTGGACCAGACAGGACTGGCAAAAAGTGCTCTTCACTGACGAGTCGCGGTTTTGTCTCACCAGGGGTGATGGTCAGATTTGCGTTTATCACCAAAGGAATGAGCGTTACACCGAGGCCTGTACTCTGGAGCAGGATCGATTTGGAGGTGGAGGGTCCGTCATGGTCTGGGGCGGTGTGTCACAGCATCATCGGACTGGGGTTTGTTGTCATTGCAGGCAATCTCAACGCTGTCCGTTACAGGGAAGACATCCTCCTCCCAGCCATACTGCTTGTCCTGTGTGTGAATTCCTGCAAGACAGGAATGTCAGTGTTCTGCCATGGCCAGCGAAGAGCCCGGATCTCAATCCCATTGAGCATGTCTGAGACCTGTTGGATCGGAGAGTGACAGCTAGGGCCATTCCCCCCAGAAATGTCTGTGAACTTGCAGGTGCCTTGTTGGAAGAGTGGGGTAACATCTCACAGCAAGAACTGGCAAATCTGGTGTAGTTCATGAGGAGGAGATGTACTGCAGTACTTAAATGCAGCTGATGACCCCCCCTTTGTTCAGGGACACATTATTCCATTTCTGTTAGTCACATGTCTGTGGAACTTATTCAGTATATGTCTCAGTTGTTGAATCTCATGTTCATACAAATATCTACACATGTTAAGTTTGCTGAAAATTAACACAGTTGACAGTGAGAGGACGTTTATTTTTTGCTGAGTTTATAATGTCACATAGAGCTAGTAAACCAGGATAATTAGCCAAGGCTCTCCTGCTAAGATGGTATTGACAATGTACAATGGACCATAGATCCAGAAGACAACATGGCAGTGCCAGTAGCAAGCCCTTTAACACTTTAAAGATTTTAAACCAACACCTGAGGCTAAATTGATCAAATCCGAGATCCGCCAAATTTCATGTTTGCTCACTTCCGATTTACTGAAGTTGTAAACAAAAGTTTTCTGGACTAAAATGTGTACTATCCCTTATCCTCATATGATTTTCATTTGTTATTGTTTGTACTGTTTCTTTTATATAGACAGCATTGTGTTTCTCAGTTTGCATGCATACAGTATATCAGTATCTTCAAGATGCATGCTATGTACACCACCATGTTCCTGAATTTGAACAGAAAATAATGACACTCTGGGAAGTTATTTTCATCCTGTCTATAATAGCAAAGGGTCACCCCCAGCTGCTAAAAACATCTCCAGCTTTAAACACTTCTAAACAAATCTATATTTCTAAACAGATTCCCTGATCCCCTAAACAAACATCTTTAGCAGCAGCTTCTTTGGACAAGGCAAGCGTGAAAGTAGATGATAAACAAATATCTTGATGCTTTCCAGAAAACGCCTTCACAGCAGACAATGGTGGGAAATAACAGATTGAAAACAGTAAACACTACTGAACACATAAAAGGACAAGGACTCTCAAAGTCGACACCGCCTCAACTTGAACGCCCTAGCTTCAGTCACTCTTTGTAAAATGCACATGCTGCAAACATATTGGAAACATATCAGAGATACACATGAAGCAAGCCTGTGCCCACAGTAAGGAGGAAATGGGAGAAGAACAGAGAGGAACCCATGCTGACCACAAAGGTCTAATCATAATCAGGAGTCTTCCTGCAGATGTGACCGTGTCCATATGGTCTCACAGCAGGTCTCAGACCTGCCAAGATGAGCCAGGTCTACATCAGACATTCCTTGGCATGGACCAGCGATGGTTCCGCCAACAGTAGTGATCATCATATTCCAGAGGGGAAACAGTGGATAGGATGTTTTCCTGTCGGTACAGACACAAAGGGATGTCAGGGGAGGATGACCCTTTATTCCCACTAATCAGGAGGAGATTGGCTGAGAGGAAGGGGTCCTCCCCGGGCCTAACTTTTGCCCACACTATGATGAGGTTTCCATGTTTGACTTGGCTCAAACTGAAAAACACAAACACGAGGATTGATCGTAATGCTCCTGGCTTGCTACTGACTGAGCACCCTAGCTCATGTGCTCACTCAATGAATTATTTCAATATAATAATAATATATGCCATTTAGCAGACGCTTTTATCCAAAGCGACTTACAGTCATGTGTGCATACATTCTACGTATGGGTGGTCCCGGGAATCGAACCCACTACCCTGGCGTTACAAGCGCCATGCTCTACCAACTGAGCTACAGAAGGACCAATGTAATCTCATTCAATTTGTTTTAAGTCCCTCAACATAGCCAGGGTGCTGGTCATTCTGAACTACTGGAAATTACACTGAACAAAAATATAAACGCAACATGCAATAATTTAAAAGATTTTACTGAGTTACAGTTCACATAAGGAAATCTGTGAATTGAAATAAATTGCTTTTGGATTTTACATGACTAGGAATACAGATTTGTGTCTGATGGTCACAGATATCTTCAACAAAAGCTAGGGCGTGGATCAGAAAACCAGTCAGTATCTGGTGTGACCACCATTTGGCTCATGCAGCATGACTCATCTCCTTTACATAGAGTTGATCAGGCTGTTGATTGTAGCCTGTGGGATGTTGTCCCACTCCTCTTCAATGGCTGTGCGAAGTTGCTGGATATTGGCGGGAACTGGAACACGCTGTCTTACAAGTCTATCCAGAGCATCCCAAACGTGCAAATGTGTGACATGTATGGTGAGTATGCAGGCCATGGAGGAACTGGAACATTCTCAGCTTCCAGGAATTGTGTACAGATCCTTGCAACATAGGGCTGTGCATTATCATGGCATGGTTACATGTGGTCTGCGGGTGTGAGGCCTGTTGGACGTACTGCCAAATTATCTAAAATGAACATCATGAAATGAAAATCAACATCCAGATCTCTGGCAACAGCTATGGTGGACATTCCTGCAGTTAGCATGCCAATTGCAAGCTCCCTCAACTTGAGACATCTGTGGAATTGTGTTGTGTGACAAAACTGCACATTTTAGAATGGCGTTTTATTGTCCCCAGCACAAGGTGCTCCTGTGTAATGATCATGCTGTTTAATCAGCTTATTGAAATGCTACACTTGTCAGGTGGATTTATTATCTTAGCAAAAGGAGAAATGCTCACTAACAGGGATGTAAACAAATTTGTGCACAACATTTGAGAGAAATACACTTTATTGTGCATATGGAAAATGTCTTGGATCTTTTATTTCAGCTCATAAGACATGGGACCAACACTTTATTTGTTGCGTTTATATTTTTGTTCAGTATATTATCCTACCTCTAGTCATGTTCTGGACTACGCCAGTATGATTGAGCAAGATGTCTTAAAATGAGCTGCTGTGCTGGATTCCTAAAATAACCATTTGTCATAGCAATACAGTGGTGAAGAATAACCTCTAAGTTGCTCCTCTCTATTGTAATACTTTAGTCTGTATTGTAATGACACAGTAGGAAACAAACCCTGGGAAAGACTGTTGTCAGTTTGTCTGTGAGGAAGATCATATCTCAGAGGTGAGAACCAGAAACTGCTGTAGGGATTGTGGTTGTGGTAGAAAACATGTGAAAGTCTGACAAAAAAACAGATACTGTAGATGCCTGTTTTTAAAGTCTTCATTTACAGTAAATGTGAAGAAACACAGCTCTATTTGCAAAAGCCATCAATGTAGTCTGTTTGTTTTTAACTTTGTGGCAATGTGCCTTATATTTTAGCCTATTTTCTATAAGGTGTTTGTGGTAGTTACTGAGAGCTGAAAGTGATACATATATGATATAGAAAGAGCTAGCAGGGCTACAGAGTAAGTTGCTGCTGCCATTAACTGGGAGATGAATTCACTTTCCAGCTGGACAATAACCTAAAACACAAGGACAAGTCTACAACAGAGTTGCTTACCAAGAAGACAGTGAATGTTCCTAAGTGGCCGAGTTACAGTTTTGACTTAAATCTACTTGAAAATCTATGGCAAGACCAGAAAATGGTTATCTAGCAATGATCAACAACCAAATTGACAGAGCTTGAAGAATTTCGAAAATAATAATTGGCAAATGTTGCATAATCCAGGTATGAAAGCTCTTAAAGACTTACCCAGAAAGAAAGACAGCTGTAATCACTGGCAAAGATGCTCTACAAAGTATTAACTCAGTGGTGTGCAAACATATGTAAATGAGATCATTCTGTATTTCATTTTCAATACATTTGCACACAAAGAAATGTAACATGTTTTCACTTTGTCGTTATGGGGTATTGTGTGCAGATGGGTGAGAAAAAAAACTCAATTTATTCCATTCTGAATTCAGTTACAACAAAATGTGGAATAAGTCAAGGGGTATGAATACTTTCTGTATATTTCAATTACATTGAAATCAATTTCATGTTCATTCAATTTGGTTTTATTTATCTATTTGGCGACTGTCACATTTTTTTGCCTCAGTATATTTCTTGAAGTATAGCCTTACATGTGCGCAATGATGTGTCAAATCTTGATTTAGTGCAATATTATAGGGTAAGCATTAGAATAAGCCGTCTCCATATTTACAGCCATAGGATCTAATATCTTTCTAGGAGTTGATCCGTCGTCACTATTGTGGAATAATTCTATTGTTAAGGTAAGATTTGAATGGCGAAAGCTGACCCGAGAGCAGCTCTGCCTTTCTTTCCATTCTATTAGTATCGACACAGAATTATTTATTTTTTAACCAGGCAAGTCAGCTAAGAACAAATTCTTATTTACAATGACGGCCTACAGCGGAACAGCGGGTTAACTACCTTGTTCAGGGGCAGAACGACAGATTTTTACCTTGTCAGCTCGGGATTCACTCCAGCAACCTACTGTCCCAATGCTCTAACCACTACGCTACCTGCCGCCCCCAAATGCCTCAACGACGCACTTTAGCGAACGTTCTTTGCGTGGTGTTTTGGGAAATGTAGTAAAGATGCAACAAATCACATTGTAAATCAGTGTTGTATCATTTACTAATCTCACAAAATAAATACATGTGAAACTTGGCTAGATCTGATAAATGATTAAACCCCTACAACTCATCCAGAACGCTGCAGCCCGTCTGGTGTTCAACCATCCTAAGTTCTCTCACGTCACCCCGCTCCTCCGCTCTCTCCACTGGCTTCCAGTTGAAGCTCGCATCCTCTACAAGACCATGGTGCTTGCCTACGGAGCTGTGAGGGGAACGGCACCTCAGTACCTCCAGGCTCTGATCAGGCCCTACACCCAAACAAGGGCACTGCGTTCATCCACCTCTGGCCTGCTCGCCTCCCTACCACTGAGGAAGTACAGTTCCCGCTCAGCCCAGTCAAAACTGTTCGCTGCTCTGGCTCCCCAATGGTGGAACACACTCCCTCACGACGCCAGGACAGCGGAGTCAATCACCACCTTCCGGAGACACCTGAAACCCCACCTCTTTAAGGAATACCTAGGATAGGATAAAGTAATCCTTCTCACCCCCCCCCCCTTAAAAGATTTAGATGCACTATTGTAAAGTGGCTGTTCCACTGGATGTCATAAGGTGAATGCACCAATTTGTAAGTCGCTCTGGATAAGAGCGTCTGCTAAATGACTTAAATGTAAATGTAAATGTAATCTGATACATTCAACAGGCCACATTATGTATCTGTCCCAAAAATATAACAGATCTTCATCCCCCATAAAAAACACTTCCATGCAATAGTATTACTTTGTCAACACAAATTCCATAAGGTAAATAAAGGAAGTGGTTACAATTAGAAGAAGCAAATGGTAGACCTCATATTGTACAAACTGTACATAATCCCCACAGGTTCTGAAGGGGCTTTCTTTGGTGTCTCTCAATGGGAGATGATGACCATGGCTTTTGGGGCAAAACGGTTCAAAGACTTGATAGCCGAGCTAAAGCCAAGATGTGTATCTAAGGGTTATTTGACCTGTGCTTTCTTTCTGATGGCTGAAGTTCACGATTTATCCTCGGGCCTGACCTCAGGCCTGGCCTCACTTTGACCCAAGGCTGTGAACCCAGTAATGTTATACAAATGTCATGCATCATTGGACTGACATCTCCCATACAAGGCACCAGCGTTTACCCTCCGAACATTGTCCTGGAGGCAGAGAAGAGCAGAGACCCCTGGCAAAATGAACAAAGATATTTTATAGACAAGGTCATGTTCAAAAAAGAAAAAACACACTAGAACAGTGAGACAATGTTTTCTACTCACAGCAGCTTCCTTTTAGAACTGCTTCCTAAGACTTCTCTCCTCGGTTCCTGCCCGATTACCATTTATTCTTAGAGGTTGCCTGTTCTCCCTCCGTTTCCCCCTGAGCATTTCATGTGAAAACCTCCCAGGAACTAAGTTCAAAATGCTCTCTGAATGTAAATTCAACGCAACAAAAACAGGTCAGCACGGAGAAAAGTCAATGCAAGGTCTTCCCACAGAGTGAAAAATCATCCTGTGTCACTCACTGGGGAGTGCTGAACAGCTTCAGTTTCTCCATGTATTATCCATGGTCCTTCTGTAGCTCAGTTGGTAGAGCATGGCGCTTGTAACGCCAGGGTAGTGGGTTCGATTCCCGGGACCACCCATACGTAGCATGTATGCACACATGACTGTAAGTCGCTTTGGATAAAAGCGTCTGCTAAATGGCATATATTATTTATTATTATCCCCCATGTCTTCATATATCTTTCATCATTGTATTGTTTTGGTTTTATGACCCTCCACGCACCTTCCATTCCAATCACCCTCATCAATCTGGGGCTCCCGAGGGGCGTCACTACAGACCCTGGTTTGATTCCAGGCTGTATCACAACCGGCTGTGATTGGGAGTCCCATAGGGCGGTGTACAAGTGGCCCAGCGTTGTCTGGATTTGGCCGGGGTAGGCCGTCATTGTAAACAAGAATTTCTTCTTAACTGACTTGCCTAGTTAAATAAAGGAAAAAACAAAACATGTCACTTCCAATATTTATGACTTCCAAGATCATTTTATGGTGGCCAGGCTGGAGAAACTAGATCTTGACTCGCTGCAGAGACTCTCTCCTGTCCATGAAGGTTTACTACAGTAATGATGCAATGTGCTTGTGTGCATTATTACTCAATTGGAAAGAGTTGTCAGCGATTGAAGCTATTGAAGTGACTGGTTTACTGCTCATTTATTGTGTACTATGACCTGATTAGGCTGTGGATTGATCAAAGACAGTGGCAGACTCTCCCATTCCTCTGCAGCAGCCACCTCCTCAAAGGAAACGACCCAAGCGCAGTAAACAGACAGGATAACAAGCTGTGCTGTCTGCTACACCCCACCGCTTTAAAGCTTTAGCAATTCCATGTTGGAATTGTCCCCAGACACAGTGCATTCCTCAGACACTCTGTCCACGTGCGTTGGTCAGGATTCAAGACTGGAGTCTGTTACAACTATAGGACCTGGGCCTGTATTCATAATCTAGCTGACCTAGGAACAGGTCCCCCCTTGTCCATATAAGCAGATGATCTAAAAGACTTAACTGATCCTAGATAAGCACTCCTACTCTTAGACGCTTTATGAATAGGGGCCCAGGACCCTGCAGAACACTGACTCTCTGACTGCCCAGTGGACACAAAACTGTTTGGTTGCCTTTGAACCGTCTCTGACAAACAATCTTCTTTCATCATCCCACATAATGGAAATGACTCTACAATTGTGGCACAGTTAACCATGTCATGCAACCTTCATTTTAGTTTTATACAAATGAGTGGTGCAGGCATGATCTATTCATGAAGTCACATGCAAACAGATGGTGAGAGAGATGATGAAACCATATGGCTGCAACAATGCTCTATGTGAAGTGTTATCTGGTTCATCATACTGACTTCACAATTTACAAAAACAGTGTGGGTTTTGACCGTATCAAGGGCGAGACACTAAGCAGATACATTTTGTGCAATTCTAACTGGAACAGACATGGTTTTATGATTACAATAGTGGAATAAAGGCATATTTTGTTTTTTGGATTCCCGGATCCCAGGGCATAATTTATGTCACAGTGAACAGACGGGTCATAGTACTGCTGCCAGAGCAACAAGCTGCTATGGAAACCGGGGGATTGTGTGTTGTGTGGCTGCTTGTGTCAGAGATCTGCCTTATTGTTCTGCCATCCCCTCTTTAATGACGGCACGCTTTTCCCTGGAGGTTTTCACATACAACATCTGTCCTGTGCAGGCCCCTCCTCCCCCACCACTGATCCGCCCCCTCTAGGAAAGGTCAGAGAGGGCACCTCTCTCAATAAAGCCTGGCCACACACACCTGCTGAGAGGGTCAGGGGTTGCCGACCAAGGCATGCACACATTACCCACAACACAGCAGGACTCCAGCCTTTTGTCAACCAATGGAAGGCCTGGGGTTTCCCTCTCTCCCAATGTTCAGGAGAAAGTCACACCCTCTCTCTTGTTCCTGAATGTGCCTTTTACAGTCAATGTAAAATCTTATGGATTTATCAACCAATAAAGTCACATGTCAATTTGTTCAATCAATCAATCAATTTTATTTTTAAAGCCCTTTTTACATCAGCCGATGTCACAAAGTCCTATACAGAAACCCAGCCTAAAACCCCAAACAGTAAGCAATGCAGATGTAAAAAAAAAAAAAAAAAAAATTTGATCATATTACTCCAGTGCTAGCCTCTCTACACTGGCTTCCTGTCAAAGCAAGGGCTGATTTCAAGGTTTTACTGCTAACCTACAAAGCATTACATGGGCTTGCTCCTACCTACCTCTCTGATTTGGTCCTGCCGTACATACCTACACGTACGCTACGGTCACAAGACGCAGGCCTCCTAATTGTCCCTAGAATTTCTAAGCAAACAGCTGGAGGCAGGGCTTTCTCCTATAGAGCTCCATTTTTATGGAACGGTCTGCCTACCCATGTCAGAGACGCAAACTCGGTCTCAACCTTTAAGTCTTTACTGAAGACTCATCTCTTCAGTGGGTCATATGATTGAGTGTAGTCTGGCCCAGGAGTGGGAAGGTGAACGGAAAGGCTCTGGAGCAACGAACCGCCCTTGCTGTCTCTGCCTGGCCGGTTCCCCTCTTTCCACTGGGATTCTCTGCCTCTAACCCTGTTACGGGGCTGAGTCACTGGCTTGCTGGGGCTCTCTCGTGCCGTCCCTGGGGGGGGGTGCGTCACCTGGGTGGGTTGATTCACTGTTGTGGTCGGCCTGTCTGGGTTGCCCCCCTTGGGTTGTACCGTGGCGGAGATCTTTGTGGGCTATACTCGGCCTTGTCTCAGGATGGTAAGTTGGTGGTTGAAGATATCCCTCTAGTGGTGTGGGGGATGTGCTTTGGCAAAGTGGGTGGGGTTATATCCTTCCTGTTTGGCCCTGTCCGGGGTGTCCTCGGATGGGGCCACAGTGTCTCCTGACCCCTCCTGTCTCAGCCTCCAGTATTTATGCTGCAGTAGTTTATGTGTCGGGGGGGCTAGGGTCAGTTTGTTATATCTGGAGTACTTCTCCTGTCCTATTCGGTGTCCTGTGTGAATCTAAGTGTGCGTTCTCTAATTCTCTCCTTCTCTCTTTCTTTCTCTCTCTCGGAGGACCTGAGCCCTAGGACCATGTCCCAGGACTACCTGACATGAGGACTCCTTGCTGTCCCCAGTCCACCTGGCCATGCTCCTGCTCCAGTTTCAACTGACCTGAGCCCTAGGACCGTGCCCCAGGACTACCTGACATGAAGGCTCCTTGCTGTCCCCAGTCCACCTGACTGTGCTGCTGCTCCAGTTTCAACTGTTCTGCCTTATTATTATTCGACCATGCTGGTCATTTATGAACATTTGAACATCTTGGTCATGTTCTGTTATAATCTCTACCCGGCACAGCCAGAAGAGGACTGGCCACCCCACATAGCCCGGTTCCTCTCTAGGTTTCTTCCTAGGTTTTGGCCTTTCTAGGGAGTTTTTCCTAGCCACCGTGCTTTTACACCTGCATTGTTTGCTGTTTGGGGTTTTAGGCTGGGTTTCTGTACAGCACTTTGAGATATCAGCTGATGTACGAAGGGCTATATAAATAAATTTGATTTGATTTAGAAGCACGGTGGCTAGGAAAAACTACCTAGAAAGGCAGGAACCTAGGAAGAAACCTAGAGAGGAACTTGACTCTTTATTATCGACTAAGGTTCCAGAAAGGTCACTCACAAAAAAAAACACAGATCAAAACCACAGAGAATAACTGTGCACTGCTGGAAAGATCTGTTGTCAGGCATTAACAGGGTTTATAGCAAAGAATTCACTTTGAAACTTATGATGGTTTCAACCATTCTACATGTAAGAGGATTAATTCTCTTAAAGTACTTTCATCTATCAACTTTGAGAAATTGCTACATTTCAATGGGTATTACAAACTACATTTACAAACAGCAAAGCATCTGATTAATCTCTTGTGGTATGTCCACAATGTTCCACTGAAGTGAAAAATGACCATTGAGAGCACTGATAACCTTGGTTTTATGTAGGCTAACTTCACATTGACTTAAAAAAGCACATTCCCTCTATATTTACAGAACACAGAAAGCCCTGCTGCTGAATCCTCCTGTGATTGGTGGATGTGTGTGTGTGGACAGGGACAGGGAGAGGGAGGGAGCCAGGGGGTGCTCCTTGTGGTGTGCCCTGTGGTGTGCCCTGTGGTGTTCCCTGTGAGGTGCTCTGTGGTGTGCCCTGTGCATGGTGTTCTCTCTGTGCTGTCTGCTGCCTCGGAGGACCCTGAAGGAATCAAACTCATCAATCTGGCCCCACATTCCACAATGACTGACAATGGGACTCCACTCTCTCCATGGCAGATGGCTTGCCTTGGGCTGTCCACGCCAAGCTCCCATTGTTTACCCCTGGGTTTAAAGCTGCTTGCCGGGACCTTCACTCCTCCCACTTCAGCGCCAAAGAAGGGACATTTAAATGTAGAAGATGAAATATAGGAGTTATATATAGTAACTCTAACTCTAATATAGTCTTCTCTAACAACCTTACATGTTACATGTTTAGTGATATGGCTTACTTTTTTAGATGAGAAATACTTTTTAAAGTGAAGGAAACGATTGACACAACGCAGGGGGTGTTGTTTTGTGTGGTTTGATTGACATTGTGGAATAGGCTGCAGTCTCACATGGATAGTGCTAAACCTTTATTCCCACGGGAGTCTCTGACACAGTAGGAGACAGGCCAGGCCCCAGCACTAACATTAAATTTACATTTAAGTCATTTAGCAGACGCTCTTATCCAGAGCGACTTACAAATTGGTGCATTCACCTTATGACATCCAGTAGAACAGCCACTTTACAATAGTGCATCTAAACCTTTTAAGGGGGGGGGGGGTGAGAAGGATTACTTATCCTATCCTAGGTATTCCTTAAAGAGGTGGGGTTTCAGGTGTCTCCGGAAGGTGGTGATTGACTCCGCTGTTCTGGCTTCAGGTTGTAAGTAGCACCATAGTAAAACATGTGATCCTGACAACACAATGTATCTGTCACCAGACTACAACAGCTCAATATAATGCTACCAATCTATTGATTTTAAGATTCTATACTAGGTTTATAGATTTAATAGATGGAAAAACAGGACAGTATGGTGTGCACTACTTTTACTGAATGAAATGTATACCAAAACATCTATTTCCCCCCTCAAACGAGGGTTGTGATGTTGGGATCATACGGCATCATTGCATTTCACTGTGTGGAAGAAGCTCATGCCAAGCCTTTGCTCCAACACCCTCACTTACACTCACAACCTGAAAATGGAGGGAAGAGACAGCTCCTCTTTGCTTTGTGTCATGGGAGTCCTCGGACGTGCTCACCAAAGGCATCAGAGATGAACCAGCTTTGAGCAACTCTATTCAGCAATTAGCATAAAGCTGCCCCTCTTAAAGGACGCAGAAGTCCCCCTTCTGAACTCTTGTCAGAGGGTTCACTGTGTTTAACACATCTGTTGTGTCCCATGTCTGTGCAGCCCGTGGACAGGTCTGTCTAAAGCACACCCTTTATTCTGCTGTGAAAAGAGCTATACGGGCCCCTGATAGATTGCCTTCATTTCAATGAAAATGGCAGCCCCCAGTGAAAGAGAATAATGGAGAACCACTACTTCAGCCCCCCACAGCTTAAGGCCCCAAAGCTCCCTTTAAAACGCTCCTCTTAAACAGTCTGATACGGAGCATAATCACATAGAGAAAAGAAACCATGTCTGACCAAGTTTTATGTTCTCCCTCTAAAAGCTGCCCCTTATTTTGCGTTAACGTGTCAGCAACTTCAAAGACAACCGTTATGGCGTAGGACATGGGTATCTAAACCCAAACTACGCAATAGACAGTGATAACACTAAACAAGAAAAACATGTCAACTGTAAGTGTTAACAAAGCATAAATATATACATTTAAAGCCAAAGTTGGTTGTTTGGAGGATGGGGTTTATTTGTAAAACACAAAAAACACAATAAGCGATAAGGTTTGACAGGTTGATGCTATATTTATTTAATTTAACTGACAACATGGTGAAAAGTTATGTCAAGAAACGAATGTTCTGGGACATTGTTTTCATAAGTGCCAGTTACAATCAGTTGCTTCAAGCTGTCCCACCAGGAAAGTGGCCAAAACAAAACCAAACCATGAAACAGTCCAGCACTGTAAACTTCTCTTTAAGTTTTTCCCAAACACATCCAATCATGTGGACTACTATTGTCCATGGTTACGCTCAAACATGTTAACAAATATTGCTATTTATATTTCACTACACATCAGATAGAATTAGCTCTGGTCATAATCCCAGCTACAACTTTCAGATTTATTTTCATACAACAAAAAAGACACTAGTTTGACCGTTCATTTGACCATATCTTCATGATGAAATGCCCATTGAGACAAAAGGACTCTCATCATCCATCAAATCAAAGTTTATTTGTCACGTGTGCCGAATACAACAGTGAAACAACCTTACAGTGAAATGCTAACTTACAGGCTCTAATCAATAGTGCAAAAAATGTATTAGGTGAACAATAAGTAGGTAAAGAAATAAAACAACAGTAAAAAGACAGGCTATATACAGTAGCGAGGCTACATACAGACACCGGTTAGTCAGGCTGATTGAGGTAGTAAGTACATGTAGATATGGTTAAAGTGACTATGTATATATGATGAACAGAGAGTAGAAGTAGCGTAAAAGAGGGGTTGGCGGGTGGTGGGACACAATGTAGATAGCCCCGTTAGCCAATGTGCGGGAGCACTGGTTGGTCGGCCCAACTGAGGTAGTATGTACATGAATGTATAGTTAAAGTGACTATGCATAGATGATAAACAGAGAGTAGCATCAGTGTAAAAGAGGTGTTGGGGGGGGGCAAACAATGCACATAGTCCAGGTATCAATATGATTACCTGTTCATGAGTCTTATGGCTTGGGGGTAAAACTGTTGAGAAGCCTTTTTGTCCTAGACTTGGCACTCCGGCACCGCTTGCCATGCGGTAATAGAGAGAACAGTCTATGACTGGGGTGGCTGGGGTCCTTGACAATTTTTAGGGCCTTCCTCTGCTCTCAACCTGCTCCACTACAGCCCCGTCGATGAGAATGGGGGCGTGCTTGGTCCTCCTTTTCCTGTAGTCCACAAATCATCTGCTTAGACTTGGTTACGTTGAGGGATAGGTTGTTATTCTGGCACCACCCGGCCAGGTCTCTGACCTCCTCCCTATAGTCTCGTCGTTGTCGGTGATCAGGCCTACCACTGTTGTGTCATCTGCAAACTTAATGATGGTGTTGGAGTCGTGCCTGGCCATGCAGTCATGGGTGAACAGGGAGTACAGGAGGGGACTAAGCACGCACCCCTGGGGAGCTCCCGTGTTGAGGATCAGTGTGGCAGATGTGTTTGCTCCCTACACTCACCACCTGGGGGCGGCCCTTCAGGAAGTCCAGGATTCAGTTGCAGAGGGAGGTGTTTAGTCCCAGGATCCTTAGCTTAGTGTTGAGCTTTGAGGGTACTATCGTGTTGAACGCTGAGCTGTAGTCAATGAATAGCATTCTCACATAAGTGTTCCTTTTGTCCAGGTGGGAAAGGGCCATGTGGAGTACAATAGAGATTGCATCATCTGTGGATCTGTTTGGGCGGTATGCAAATGTAATGGTTCTAGGGTTTCTGGGATAATGGTGTTGATGTGAGCCATAACTAACCTTTCAAAGCACTTTATGGATATGGACCTGAGCGTTATGGGTTGCCTTTGTGTTCTTGGGCACAGGGACTATGGTGGTCTGCTTGAAACATGTTGGTATTACAGACTCAATCAGGGACATGTTGAAAATGTCAGTGAAGACACCTGCCAGTTGGTCAGCACATGCCCGGACACACGTTCTGGTAATCTGTCTGGCCCCACAGCCTTGTGTATGTTGACCTGTTTAAAGGTCTTACTCACGTCGGCTATGGAGAGCGTGATCACACAGCTAATGCCCTCATGCATGCCTCAGTGTTGCTTGCCTCGAAGCGAGGATAGAAGTGATTTAGCTTGTCTGGAAGGCTTGTGTCACTGGGCAGCTCGCGGCTGTGCTTCTCTTTGTAGTCTGTAACAGTTTGCAAGCCCTGCCACATAAAACGAGTGTCGGAGCCGGTGTAGTATGATTCAATCTTAGCCTTATATTGACGCTTTGTAAGGTTCCGGGTTGGAGTCATGCACCTTGAAAGCGGTAGCTCTACCCTTTAGCTCACTGCGAATGTTGCCTGTAATCCATGGCTTCTGGTTGGGGTATGTACGTACAGTCACTGTGGGGACGACGTCCTCGATGCACTTATTGATAAAGCCAGTGACTGATGTGGTGTACTCCTCAATGCCATCGGAAGAATTCCGGAACATATTCCAGTCTTTTTTGCGGTAAGATACGGTTGCAGGATCATTATGTACAAAACAAGTTACAAATAACATGAAAAAAACCCACATAATAGCACAATTGGTTGGGCGCCCGTAAAACTGCTGCCATTTCTTTCGGCGCCATTTTGTAGAGAAGAACATGTCAGTGGTAATAGGACATTTAGATCGGTTCGCAGGATGTTTACCAGAGAATGGCAGAGATGTATTAATGGCGAGGACAGTACCAGGATGGGAACACAATGGACAAAACATCTTTATTTATTTGTATGGGTTAGTGCCATTAATAAACCAACTTAAGTTATGGGTCAAACAACATGAGATAAGGCTTTAGCAAAACAGTAGAAAGTTAACATTTATATTCAATTGATTTTAAGGCATGGCTCCCACATTCTGTAAGCATGTCTTTGCTAGTCTGGATAAAAGACGAATTCAAAAGAGTGTTTAACTGTGAGCGTTTTTTCTCTTCTTTTGTCGTAGGGTAACCTGAGCGTTCCACTCTTGCTAGAGACAGTGTATACCTACTGCTATCAGAGAGGAAACCCAGGCCGGAATCCTGTCCTGTCTCCCCCCACATCCATTTGTCACAGTTAGCCCTTGTTGTGACATTCACTTGAGCCCGTTACATCAGTTCTCGTAGAATCCATCTTGTCACAACAACAACACACTGAATAAAGGACCCCCTTCAAAAAGACGAGACACCAGTCAATGATCTGCTGATATGGTTACTTTATTACAGATAGCTTCAGAAAGTATCATTACTGCATATTGGACAAGAATAACTTTTGTTCTTCTTTTTCTTCCAGAAAAAAATATTGCCATTCATAATGTTCCCTATACAAACATTAAAAAAGAAGTATATGAGTCATTTGACATAACAAATAAAAACATTTAAACAGAGAGCTCTTTTGATTTTCTCATGTTGTGAAGTCCAATAGTGTACTGGTGTATTGAGGACAAATATAGCTCCTCCGTATTTTCTATCTGCTGGAAAGAGCCCCTCTAAATCAAAATGGACAGTTCTGCACCAAGACAATGGGTGCTATTGTTTCCTGTTGAAAGGAGAGCATGTGCTTTGCTTAATGCCGCACTTGCAGCAGCCAACCTCCGGGACAACTTCTACATTCAGTCTTTGATTAAGGAGCACAGTTAGCCATGGATGACTTCCTCCAAGGTGCCTGGAGGTTGTGGGAAAGGCCCAGTGAGCGAGTGTGGCCTCGATTGGGGCTGGCACTGGTCACAGTGAATGGCTCTGCGGAGGTTAACGATATTGGGGGATGTCCAACAGAACCAATGGATTCAGTGTGGGGAGATTACATGATTACAGTCTCAGTCACAACTTGTCCTGGGGACAAAAGCGATGGTGTGTGTGGGTTACTGTGGTTGCGTGTGTGTTTACTAATGAGGCCTTAGTGGGGGAGCTTTAGCGATCGTACCCTCCCCACCACATCATCAGGTCATATGAGCACAGATGCTCCATGGTCTCTCACTCTCTCCTTGGACCCCAGGCAGAGCTGCCTTGAAAAAAATATGCATTGAAGGGAAAATGACAATGTTTGACGGGATATTTTACTTTGACAAACTTAAGCCGATATAGTTAAATGTTCTGTCAAAAAGGAAGAACCAAAATGTGGGGAGATTGACACTTGAAAATACAGAGGTATGAATGCAGTAGGCCTATATCCCAGTGAAGGCAAAGCCTGCTCCCCATGATCCATGCTAGGGTGTTAGCTAAACACAGGCTAAACACAGGCTAACCCAGGCTTTACAGTCTCGTCCATTCCCAGACTTCTGGGCTGGCCTGGGCCGGGGTGTTTTTGTTCAGTCTGATCTCAGGCACATCTGTGTTGGGCCGTGTGGCTGGCAGGCTGGGCTGTGACTGTGATTAGCATGGCGCCCGTATGGAGCAGTCTGAGGGGTGAGGGGGCCGCTGCCTTGTGAAGGAGATTACTACAAGAGCATAGGCAGAGAGGAGCACCTGCTGCTATTCTACTCTACAGGCTAGCCTACCAGAGACATGGGCTCTCAGAAAAACACCCGGCATCTCCATAAAGTAACACTATCTAATCTGTCTTTGGGACTGTTGTCACCCCATGCAATGCTGCAAGTCTGGCTCACATACTATTTCATCACAATACATGCCATCTAATTACCTGCAAGGAATTCTTAGTTGACAATTGTGCAATGTCATAGTATAAAAAACGTATATATTATAACATTGTTGCGATGGTAGTCTGTGGTTATTAGTGTTTATTCTAGAGAAATGATTTGACTAATTTTACTCATTTGACTGACCTGCTCCATGGGATCTTTGCTTATAGGTAATTTGATCCGTTCTGTCCAGTCATATAATGGACCATATAGTTGCACCAGGATCTTAACTGAACCTGGTCCTCATTCATGCTCCCTGAGGGAAATCAAAATGCTTGGAACTTGCAATAATCCTACAGTTTCCCACGGTTACTATGAGGGCTTAGCAGAAGTCTGATTAAACACAGGGGTCAGATATGCAGTATGTTTTCCTAATACCACGTAGGTAATAAGTCGGAACCATAGCCAAATGTAAAAGCACAAAATACAAACAATACAACGATTCATAATCGATTTATTACTTTCAATTAATAAAAGGAATATTGCATATAATATGAATCATATATGTTACTTTTATATCTGTCTTTATGTTATTTATAAAGGGTAAACTTAGATAAGCCCCTGTTGCATTCAGTCAATTTGACAGTTAAACTAAATTCTACATTTACATTTCAGTCATTTAGAAGACACTCTTATCCAGAGAGACTTACAGTTAGATCATTCATCTTAATATAGCTAGGTGGGACAATCACACATCACAGTCATAGTAAGTCCATTTGTCTTCAATAAAGTAGTCATCAGCAAAGTCAGTAAACTTAGACATGCCCCTGTTGTATTCATTAAAGGCTGACAGTTAAACAAGGCCTTGGATAATCCACTTATTACGAGAGGATCAGCTCTGTTAGACCCTCCACAAGGGGTAGACTGCTGCCTTGTGTGATGGCGACATGGTGGTGCTATTGTTTTCCCTCGATGGAGCCGTGCCAGGAATGAACCTCCCTCAGCAGCAAATAGAGCAGAAGATTCCCTCAGCTGACTAGGATGAACAGTCTGGGGAGCAAAAGATTCCCTCAGCTGACTAGGATGAACAGTCTGGGGAGCAGAAGATTCCCTCAGCTGACTAGGATGAACAGTCTGGGGAGCAGAAGGCTGTGCGTGTGTGTCTGTCTCTCTGTGTTTGTGTGCTTTTTTGGTCTTACTATCCTTGTGGGGACCAGAAATCCTCACTGGGATAGTAAAACATGGTCCCCAAGAGGACAAAGGTTATATTAGGCTTAGGGGTTAGGTTTAGGTTTTGGGTTACAATTAGGGTTATCGTTAGAATTGGGATTAGGATTAGGGTTTAGATTTAGGATTAGGTTTAGGGTTATGGAAAAGAGAAAATCGAATTTTGAATGGAAATAAATTTTAGGTCCCCACAAGGATAGTAAAACATATGCTTGTGTATGTGTTTGTGTGTGTGTGGGTGTATGTGTGTCAGTGTGTTCACTTGAGTACAGACGTGTGTGTGTGGGGGGACACCTCATTATCATTCTGCTCTGCTGATATTCCAGACTGAGAGACAGACTGGCATTTCTGCCGAGCAGGTTGTATCCTCAGCATGTAGCATGTGGCCAGGCCGGCTCTACCCCAGTCATACATCACAAGATGGCAGTGGAATAAACACAGTTTAGTATAACAACAATCACAAATATGTATGTGATTATGTTGGACTCAATTTACTAATGGAGGAGCCAAGAAGTGGTATGTGTAATTTATCACAAAAGGAGAAATGGGAGTAACTTGACATAAATTCTGTGGGTTCCAACAGGAAATGCAGTCTTAGCATCCCATGTCAGTTCAATTACCAGTTAGTCTTTAGTAATTAGCTAGTCCTCTTTGTGTCGTCTCTCACTGGTTTTCACAAGGCAGTAAAGTAGTTTAACAACCTTACAATCACATCTGCTTTACAGTGTCTGGTGGTAATTCCCCTGGCCTCCCATGGTGCTATCCATTAAACCCTGCTCTCTGCTCAGCGTCTCTGCTTTTGTTTACCCTGGCTAAAAGCTAGGACATGATAGAGGGATGCTACTCTCCAGATTGGGCTCCCGAGTGGCGCAGCGGTCTAAGGCACTGCATCTCAGTGCTAGAGGCGTCACTACAGACCCTGAATCCAGGCTGTATCACATCCGGCCGTGATTGGGAGTCCCATAGGGCGGCGCACATTTGGCCCGGCGTTGGCTGGGTTAGGGTTTGGCTGGGGTAGACCGTCATTGTAAATAAGAATTTGTTCTTAACTGACTTGCCTAGTAAAATCAAATAAAAATACCTTACAAAACACAAGCCAGAAGGTTATCAATCAGGAACTGCTTGATAAACACAAACAATGAAATAATATTAATGTTGACATTTTAGTCATTTAGCAGATGCTCTTATCCATAGTGATTTACAAGTTAGTGCATTCATCACAGTCAAGTACATTTATCCTCGATAAAGTAGTTATCAGCAAAGGCAGTGCTAGTAGGAAAAGACAACTGCGAGTGTTGCTGTTTTTTGTATGAAATTAACAATATTATTTTAAAGACTGAGTATAATGAAAAATTAAGTAGACTCCCAAAATGACAAGTGTGTAACTGACACTGTGGAGATGCTTTAAAAGTAGCTGTGAAGCTCTAAATAGAGTACAGATGTAGTATAATATCACTGATTGTGGTGATAATTAACCCAGAGAGCCTGGCCCATCCGTCATTGTTCTCTGTGGCGTATTATGAAGGACACAATGATAGAGCTCTGGCAGGGCGAAGGCCCTCGGCATCACACACGTTACAGGCAGGGCCACCGTTGATGTAGACCGTGTCTCCCCTCTGTCTGTTGGGAGCCCCTGGGCCCCTGAGGGTAGGGAAGTTAGGGGCTCACACAGAGTTGGTCATTTCCAAACAGATCATGTATCAGTCTGTTCTGAAGTGTGAGACTTGAGGGCTGATTTTTAAAAAAAACTGTGGTCGGAAGGAGACTGGTAGGAAGACAAGTTACACGGTTCAACGAAGAGAAACTGTTGATGAGGGAAGTCAGTGGAGGGGGGCCTCGGTAGCCCATCAAGTTTCATGGCTAGTCTGAACCGAAACCACCTCAGATAAGTTGTTGATACTAATCCAATGTGTAATTGTTCCCATTTCATTTAACATTTACAATCATTTCCAGTGTGACTTACAGTTAGTGCATTCATCTTAAGGTAGGTAGGTGGGTAGGTGAAACAACCAGATATTACAGTCACAGTTAGCAAATGTTTCCTCAATGAAGCAGCTATCAACATAGTCAGTGACTGCAAGAAAGGCAAGGGTGTTAGTGTTTTTATAGATTTCACCCACATAACCCACACCGAACCTCAGCTGAGTCTAACCTCAGCAGTTTCCCATCTGAATCTCTCCCAGGCCAGCTCAGCAGTCAGTCCCGTGAGATTCTCACACATTGGCATGCCTGGTCATTTATACAGTATCAGTTCCCAGAGCTCCATTCTTCCATCATAATACGCAGGCAGACTGGGTCCCCAGCCTGCATCTCTTCAGATTGCACATCATACAAAACACAAAGCCCTCCCAGGAACATGGGTGACAATTGAAAACAATCAAAACAAATTCAAAACTTGCCTCTCAGTGTCCGCCCTAGCATCCATAATTAGAACTGTGCAACTAAAGACAGTTGAAGTTCTCACTATTTTCCTATGTCCCTCCCCCATAACCCTATAGTCTTATGAAGGGTAGACTAGATCTCTCCCAGTGTAACCTGTCAATCAGCAGTGGTTCCCAGGACAACATGGGGGTAGACAAAGGGGAAGTTATGGGAAGCGTTAGTTAGGTTGAAAGAGTGGAAGTAGGGCAGGGACGGGGGGAGAACAGTGGGAGTCTGAACAGTTATGCAAATGGACTGTGCAGCTCTATAGTTGTGGAAGAGAACACTATGCTCACTCTATATAATATACCGGGTACAGGAATTGTATTTTTATTTAACGAGGAAAGTCAGTTAAGAACAAATTCTTATTTACAATGATGGCTTAGGAACAGTGAGTTAACTGCCTTGTTCAGGGGCAGAAAAACGTTTTTTTTTTTTTATCTTGTCAGTTCAGGGATTCAATCTAGCAACATTACAGTAACTGGTCCCACGCTCTAACCACTAGGCTACCTGCCATCTTGGAAGCCAGACTTGCTCTGCGGCTACTCTGATATCAGGACCAGCTGGGGGTCCTGGGTGGACACAGCTCCTGATTTCACCCCTTGAAAAGATGTAGATACTAACTTCAAAGCATCGATACAGTGCTTTTTATCTTGTTGACGTTTTTTACACAAGCAATCGTAGACCACCCCTAGGACAATCACCATACTAAAGAGACAACCTAGGATGGTCATAATGTAGTGGGTAGCTGTTGCATGGTTCTGTAAAAGCTACCCACTTCAAGAGAATAGCATACAAGTATAATTCACTCTAAGAGCATTCCTTATGGAAGTGACACAGTATGTGTAGTCAGTGTGTGGTTTCAGGTTTTTAAGTTCAATGTCCTCCTGAAGTTTGAGCTTTTGGATATCAGTGTAAAAGCTGTTATTGTAGAGACCCAGGCGGTACATCCTCTTGAAGTGATGAGGGATCTGAACAGTGATGGTGTGAACATGTTTCAGAGACTTGCCTCATACTGGGCCAATCAAGGAGTCGGGACTCCGGTGGGAGGGTGGTGTTTTCAGGAGGCACAGGTCTGTACCGTGTCACATAGGAGTCTGTACACACAGTGGAGAGCATATGGAGTGGCATTTGTGGCATTTGTGGAAGTGTGGGTGAGCTCTGTGAAGCAGCTTCAATGGTAAACTTGACCCCGCCCTTAAAAGTCTAAATCAAATATTACAGGCGGAGGTGTATCACGTTATTCACTTAGCCTACCACAAAGATGAGAGAGGAGAAGCGTTTTCCCACGCCTTTTAAGGATAGGTGATACACACACACCACAGTGTCACCCTGTCACTCACCCTGTCTATTATATAGGGACATAAAACTAAAAGTGAGGTTGCTAAAGTTTGAAGTGAAGGGGCAGAAGCCCCCTCTAGCCCCCTCTAGCCCCCTCTAGCCCCCTCTAGCCCCCTCGTCGAGCTGGACCGGTCATAATAGTTCGTAGCTCAAACCGTTCAACTTTTACAGACATTTCCGTGAGAACAACTGCTCTCGAAATCCTCCCTTGTCTCACACACATCACTCTAGCGCAGCCCCCCTCATTCCAGACACTGTCTGCGATCCAGTAACCTTTTGTAAGACCAATTAACGGTTGAAATTCCCCAAAACAAAAATGTATTAAAAAAAAACACACATTTATGGTTCAATTTGATGTTTAAAACTAGACCGGTTTTCATGTTTTTAATGTTTTTATTTTGATCAATCTCATCCATTTCAACTTCTAATGAAGATGTTTCGGTAATTCATTTCAAGTGTTGTGTTTCTGTCATACTCAGAGGAAGAGTAATTGACAATTGAGCTAATCTGACATAGCCCACTGCAGGGTCATGGACAGACGTGTGGAGCGACAGGTGCTAAAATAAAAAGGGACTCGCATGACCACTGCATGACCACTGCATGACAACTGCATGACCACTGCATGCAGGTCAGATGACTGTGCACTCGGGGTGGGGGGTATTTTCTGAGATTGGAGAGCTCATGAAATTAGCTAGATTGATGTGCAATTCGTTACATTAAAAATAAAACGAAAACACGCAAAGGGACTCAAAATAGAATTACTAAATAATTCATAAAATTACTCAAATCCACCGAGCTGAGAGGGCGCTTTTTCAAAGGAGCGCACAAGGGCAGGTTCTCAGGCACTGGTTGAGCCCTATCTGTGCACATGTCTGGCCTACTGGTATGACCTAAGATGGCTGCTGTTATTGGAGATTTGGCTACCAGTGCCATAATCTAACTCAACTAAATCTCAACTCAGTTTCAATTGCTTCATCTGATTTTACCAGGCAAGTCAGTTAAGAACAAATTCTTATTTACAATGATGGCCGAGGAACTGTGGGTTAACTGCCTGTTCAGGGGCAGAACGACAGATTTGTACCTTGTCAGCTCGGGAATTTGAAATTGCAACCTTTCAGTTACTAGTCCAACGCTCTAACCACTAGGCTACCCTGCCTAGGTACATTCTCAACATGGTATAGAGAAATTGATCAAATGTTGTATTTATAAGGGTAAATATGTGTTTGTATTTTTCAGTAATAGTGGCAAACTATGGGTACTATAATTTGACAAAGAAAGTGCCCAATATAGGGCACAAGTTGAAGTATTTTAATCGAGGTGTCTCTTGAGAAATACAGTCTATCCTCTAGGGCAGGAGAATTCAAATCTTACCCTACGAGGTCCAGACTACTGATGGTTTTCTGTTCTACCTGATAAGTGTGTCCCAGTTATAAATCAGTCCTTGATTAGAGGGAGAGAATGAAAAAAAGCCGCGGAACTGGCTTCAAGGTCTATATTTGAATTTGAGTGCTCTAGGGGTTTAGTGAAACCTCTACTACATAGACATCTCCTTTAGAAGGGGTGCCAGAGTACTGTTGGTGCCTGAGGGCTAATGAATGCAATGACAGTGGGCTACGACAATGTAAAAAAATCTAGCTATCGGAGTCAGATTTACTCTAGATTTCGCTCTCTCCATAAATCTATCTCTGTGACATATTTGGTGCCTTTTCTCTCAAATCAGTCCTCCTGAATTGTCCAACAATGTTACCATAGAAAAATGGCTGCCTAGGGCCCCAGGGGCCAAATCTGGGGTGGCTCTTTATTTTTTCAGGTTACATACCTCTGTGACAAATTTGGTGTTATTAACACAAAGTTCACGATTGACTCAAATTGTTCAGCTTATATTTAATTCCTCCATATTTACACAGAAATCATAGCAAATTGTGAGGGTTTTGTTGGTAACTACTTGCATCGCAATGCTAGCTGTGCCACTACAGATTCTGGTTCGAGTCCAGGCTTTGCCGCAGCCGGCGGAGACCCATGGCCCAGCGTCGTCCAGGTTAGGGGAGGATTTGGACCATTGCACACTAGTAACCCCTGTGGCGGGGCAGGTGCAGTGCATGCTGACATGGTCACCTGGTGTATGGTGATTTCTCTGACACATTGGTGTGGCTGGCTTTGGGGTTAAGCAGGCGTTGTCTCAAGAAGCAGTGCGGCTTGGCTGAGTTGTGTGGCTCTCGACCTTCGCCTCTTCCGAGCCCGTACGAGAGTTGCAGCGATGGGACAAGACTTTAACTACCAATTGGATACCACGAAAAAGGGGTAAAGATATATGTATAGCGCCCTAAATGGGTCACCGTGTCTGTCCATGAAGTACTGAATATCATGGTGTTTTGATAAACCACTGTTTCTTACAACAAAGTCTTTCAAGTGGCTTGGAGAGTTGTTGAAAAGCTTCCAAATAGGGCTCCGCGACAGTGAAAATGATCATTAAGTAGTCTAATGTTAGATCATCAATGTAAATACTTTTGATTATCTATTAAATGTTTGAAGACATAAAGCACCCCAGGATTACAACATGGCTGTAATAGATCAGACTGGGAAAACCATCCACCCAAAAAATATATATATATTTTTTCTTCTAAACTCGACAGTCTAAACACACCTACACAGTAGCTGGCTCTGGTTCCCACATAGGCATGCAGCATTGGGTCATTTGAATGAGAATAGGCCTGATGAGAGCACTGGGCAGTAACGCTTGAGTACTTAATGGAATCCAGTCATCACAGTGACATGTTGCATTATCCTCTGGATCTTCCATTGTGAAGACCCAGCAAGGTAGCTAGCTAGTGGTCGGCTGGGGACAAAATGACACTGTACAGGTTGAAGAAAAGCCATTCATTCCAACAGAGACCACTTGTCTTCAGGCCCTGGCTGCCACAGCCAGCACCCACACAGTTCAAATGAATCCTTTCCAACGTTCTCATCACTTATAGTTCCATGAGAATAAAATATAAATTACATTTGTCAACGGGTATTAGAAGTTCTGACGATTACAGAACAATTAAAACTACGGATGCTGTAATAAATCTCCTTATTCTCACTTTTCACCCTCTTTCTAAATATTTCCAAATATCACAATAATTGTAGCAGTAATGCAGCAGTAATTTCGGGATGAGAGGCTGTTTGGGGTGTAATTGAGTCATCAAAATGTTTTCACTCTGCCCAACATGGGTACCATAGCAATATGTTAGTGTTGCAAGCCGAATGGAAGAGTTTTAACCCAGACCTTTATGGCAGAACAGGATGGAGTCAGTTGAACATGCCTGGGCATGTCAGAGTGTAACCTGACCTGGAGCTGTATTCGATTGGTCATCTAATCCACTGTCATAGTACTGTAATCAATTAGATTAGCTGGAAATAAAGCACAAGCCGCCCACAACAACTGCAACTGGCAACCACACATGGCACCCACTGCCAACGCATGCAGAAAATGACTTCCAAAAATCTAGAAATATTCTGGCATGTCCAAAGACTTTAATGTATAAGTCAAGCATGTTTTAAAACAAAAAATATTCACATCTGCCTAATAGCCTGCATGCAAGTTTAAGTGTTGAACATTGAGAAAGTGGTAGATAGACAGTATATACAAAAGTTCAAATTAGTGGATTTGGCTATTTCAGCCACACCCGTTGCTGACAGGTGTATCAAATCGAGCAGACAGCCTTGCAATCTCCATAGACAGACATTGGCAGTAGAATAGCCTTACTGAAGAGCTCAGAGACTTTTAACATGGCACGTCATAGGATGCCACCTTTCAAACAAGTCAGTTTGTCCAATTTCTGCCCTGCTAGAGCTGCCCCGGTCAAATGTAAGTGCTGTTATTGTGAAGTGGAAACATTTGGTCTGTCCTCAGTTGCAACACTCACTATCGAGTTCTAAACTGCCTCTGGAAGCAACATCAGCACAATAACTGTTCATCAGGAGCTACATGAAATGGGTTTCCATGGCCGAGCAGCCTAAGATACCAATGAGCAATACCAAGCGTTGGCTGGGGTGGTGTAAAACTCGCCACTATTGGATTCTGGATCAGTGGAAACGCGTTCTCTGGAGTGTGACAAACTTTGATTTGATTTGAACTGTAATGGTCTGGGGCTGTTGTTCATGGTTCGAGCTAGGCCCCTTAGTTCCAGTGAAGGGAAATCTTAACTCTACAGCATACAATGACATTCTAGATGATTCTGTGCTTCCAACTTTGTGGCAACAGTTGGGGAAGGCCCTTTCATGTTTCAGCATGACAATGCCTCTGTGCACAAAGCGAGGTCCATATAGAAATGGTTTGTCGAGATCGGTGTGGAAGAACTTGACTGGCCTGCACAGAGTCCTGATCTCAACCCCATCGAACACCTTTGGGAGGAATTGGAACGCCGACTGCGAGCCAGGCCTAATCACTCAACATCAGTGCCAGACCTCACTAATGCTCTTGTAGCTGAATGGAAGCAAGTCCTCGCAGCAATGTTCCAACATCTAGTGGAAAGTCTTCCCAGAAGAGTGGAGGCTGTTATAGCAGCAAAGGGGGGGGGACCAACTCCATATTAATGTCCATGATTTTGGAAAGAGATGATCAACGAGCAAGTGTCCGCATACTTTTGGTCATATAGTGTGTCTTAGACTTATAACTGCAAAAAAGTAAATATGCTAAAAAAAAAAAAATTCTATTGTGTTATTGACTGTATGCTTGTTTATTCCATGTGTTGTTTATTCCAATGAGTCAACATGTCCCAGCATCCCTGTGGAAGGCTTTTGACACCTTGTAGAGTCCATGCCCCAACAAATTGAGGCTGTTCTGAGGGCAAAATGTGGTGCAATGCAACATTAGGAAGGTGTTCCTAATGTTTAGTACACTCAGTGTAGTATGCCTGTAAAATATGTGACCGTGAATGTTTGTTTCTCTCTCTCAGAGAAGGCATGTGGGCCTGGGCCAGAGAACCAGTACATGACAAACGGGCAGTAGGAGAAGCCCCTGCCTCTGCTTATTCTCCCAGCATGGACACACTAGCACTGATAGGATTACAGGTCACACCAGAAGTGAGAGCCAGGGGACTGGTCGGCCCCTCAGAAGTGGGTTTCAATTTCCTTGCCCCCATGCAACATTAGAGGATGCTCTCCGCAGGATCATAAGAGGCAGAATGGCTCGCTGCTTGACAGACAAATAAATAGAGCCTGTTTTTCTATATCGGTCCACAATACACAGATAGAGTTTCCATTAAGTTGAATAGAACCGCTCCAAAGAGACATACATGGGTAGATTTCTCTGTAAAGTAGGCCATAAGTCAGGTCTGGGTGTGGGACACTCCCTCTGTGGGATAGTAGTGTTTTCCTGATCACCCAGCAGAGAACAGAAAGACACTCTATCAGCAGGGTGTATGAGCAGGTCTATGTCAAGAAACAATGAATCAAAGGCAGGAAAATATGGCTTTTATCACTGCGGCTACTTGCAAAATATGTCGACTAATCCATTTTTCAAAGAGACCGAAAGAGAGAAGAAGACAAGAAGACAGAGGAGTGGTTTGAGAAGGTCTTCCTTTCAGACTCAGAGCTGTGTGATCATTTCTGCTTATTGGTACCATATTCAGGAACAACAGCATGACCGTGACTCAAGGCTTACAGGAGGCTTAACATTTTCCAGACCTCACAGAGAATCCAGAGGTACAGAGAGCTCATAAAATACTTAAAATAAATACAGCACACAATTCATTCAATAAAAGGCAGGGATGCATTCAATTGTGGTCAACTAGAACACTGGTATAGTTATATTCACACAATTATACTTTCCAAGACATATTCAGTTTTCAGTTATTTTCGAAGTGTGCAATTCCTTTGACAATAAGTCGAAGTCTATGGCCAAGTCTAAGCATGTGATTGATTGATGATCTCCTCAGAGACCTTGAATTTTTCCACATTTTGTTACGTTACAGCCTTATTCCATCAATCCTCAGCAATCTACACACAATATCCCATAAAGACAAAGCAAAAACAGGTTGTTAGGATTTTTAGCAAATTTAAAAACAGAAATACCTTATTTACAGAAGTATTCTAACCCTTAGCTATGAGACTCGAAATTGAGCACAGGTGCATCCTGTTTCCATTGATCATCCTTGAGATGTTTCTACAACTTGATTGGATTCTATCTGTGGTAAATTCAATTGATTGGACATGATTTGGAAAGACACACCTGTCTATATAACATCCCACAGTTGACAGTGCATGTCAGAGCAAAAAACAAACAATAAGGTCAAAGGAATTGTCCATAGAGTTCCGAGAAAGGATTGTGTCGAGGCACAGATCTGGAGAAGGGTACCTAAAAATGTATGCAGCATTGAAGGTCCCCAAGAACATAGTGGCCTCCATCATTATTAAATGGAAGAAGTTTGGAACCACCAAGACTCTTCCTAGATCTGTCCGCCTAGTCAAACTGAGCAATCGGGGGAGAAGGGCCTTGGTCAGGGAGGTGACCAAGAACCAAATGGTCACTCTGACAGAGCTCTAGAGGTCCTCTGTGGAGATGGGAGAACCTTCCAGAAGGACAACCATCTCTGCAGCACTCCATCAATCAGGCCTTTATGGTAGAGTGGTCAGACGGAAGCCACTCCTCAGTAAAAGGCACATGACAGCCTGCTTGGAATTTGCCAAAAGGCACCTAAAGACTCTCAGATCATGAGAAACAAGATTTTCTGGTCTGATGAAACCAAGATTTAACTCTTTGGCCTGAATGCTAAGCGTCACGTCTGGAAGAAACCTGGCACCATCCCTACAGTGAAGCATGGTGGTTGTAGCATCATGCTGTGGGGATGATTTTCAGCAGCAGGGACTGGGAGACCAGTCACGATCGAGGGAAATATGAACAGAGCAAAGTACAGAGAGATCCTTAAAAACTTCTTGCGTCAAGCCATCCCGGATCCGGGATCGTGACTACAGCCTCAAGCCATTACCATAACGCAACGTTAACTATTTGTGAAAATCGCAAATGAAATGAAATCAATATGCTAGCTCTCAAGCTTAGCCTTTTGTTAACAACACTGTCATCTCAGATTTTCAAAAATATGCTTCTGATAGCTATTGCAGGCTAGCGTAGCATTTAGCATTAGCATTCAGCAGGCAACATTTTCACAAAAAACAGAAAACCATTCAAATAAAATCATTTACCTTTGACGATCTTCGGATGTTTTCAATGAGGAGACTCTCAGTTAGATAGCAAATGTTCAGTTTTTCCTGAAAGATTATTTGTGCAGGAGAAATCGCTCCGTTTTCTGCGTCATGTTTGGCTACCAAAAAAAACGAAAATTCAGTCATCATAACGCCAAATTTTTTTCTCTCCAAATTAACTCCATAATATCGACTGAAACATGGTAAACGTTGTTTAGAATCAATCCTCAAGGTGTTTTTCACATATCTCTTCATGATATAGCGTTCGTGGAAGCATCCTCTCTCCTCTCAATCACTGGATGACTGCGTGCAGCTTGTCGATTACGCAGCAATTTCAACAAAGGACACTGGTAAGAAGAGTGGCGGGGGTGTATGCCTCATGACTAACGAGACATGGTGTGATGAAAGAAACATACAGGAACTCAAATCCTTCTGTTCACCTGATTTAGAATTCCTCACAATCAAATGTAGACCGCATTATCTACCAAGAGAATTCTCTTCGATTATAATCACAGCTGTATATATCCCCCCCAAGCAGACACATCGATGGCTCTGAACAAACTTTATTTAACTCTTTGCAAACTGGAAACCATTTATCCGGAGGCTGCATTCATTGTAGCTGGGGATTTTAACAAAGCTAATCTGAAAACAAGACTCCCTAAATTTTATCAGCATATCGATTGCGCAACCAGGGGTGGTAAAACCTTGGATCATTGTTACTCTAACTTCCGCGACGCATATAAGGCCCTGCCCCGCCCCCTTTCGGAAAAGCTGACCACGACTCCATTTTGTTGATCCCTGCCTACAGACAGAAACTTAAACAAGAGGCTCCCACGCTGAGGTCTGTCCAACGCTGGTCCGACCAAGCTGACTCCACACTCCAAGACTGCTTCCATCACGTGGACTGGGACATGTTTCGTATTGCGTCAGATAAAAATATTGACGAATACGCTGATTCGGTGTGCGAGTTCATTAGAACGTGCGTTGAAGATGTCGTTCCCATAGCAACGATTAAAACATTCCCTAACCAGAAACCGTGGATTGATGGCAGCATTCACGTGAAACTGAAAGCGCAAACCACTGCTTTTAATCAGGGCAAGGTGTCTGGTAACATGACCGAATATAAACAATGCAGCTATTCCCTCCGCAAGGCTATTAAACAAGCTAAGCGTCAGTACAGAGACAAAGTAGAATCTCAATTCAACGGCTCAGACACAAGAGGCATGTGGCAGGGTCTACAGTCAATCACGGACTACAAGAAGAAAACCAGCCTAATCAAGGACCAGGATGTCTTGCTCCCAGGCAGACTAAATAACTTTTTTGCCCGCTTTGAGGACAATACAGTGCCACTGACACGGCCTGCAACGAAAACATGCGGACTCTCCTTCACTGCAGCCGAGGTGAGTAAGACATTTAAACGTGTTAACCCTCGCAAGGCCGCAGGCCCAGACGGCATCCTCAGCCGCGCCCTCATAGCATGCGCAGACCAGCTGACCGGTGTGTTTACGGACATATTCAATCAATCCCTATACCGGTCTGCTGTCCCCACATGCTTCAAGAGGGCCACCATTGTTCCTGTTCCCAAGAAAGCTAAGGTAACTGAGCTAAACGACTACCACCCCGTAGCACTCACTTCCGTCATCATGAAGTGCTTTGAGAGACTAGTCAAGGACCATATCACCTCCACCCTACCTGACACCCTAGACCCACTCCAATTTGCTTACCGCCCAAATAGGTCCACAGACGATGCAATCTCAACCACATTGCACACTGCCCTAACCCACCTGGACAAGAGGAATACCTATGTGAGAATGCTGTTCATCGACTACAGCTCGGCATTCAACACCATAGTACCCTCCAAGCTCGTCATCAAGCTCGAGACCCTGGGTCTCGACCCCGCCCTGTGCAACTGGGTACTGTACTTCCTGATGGGCCGCCCCCAGGTGGTGAGGGTAGGCAACAACATCTCCTCCCCGCTGATCCTCAACACGGGGGCCCCACAAGGGTGCGTTCTGAGCCCTCTCCTGTACTCCCTGTTCACCTACGACTGCGTGGCCACGCACGCTCCAACTCAATCATCAAGTTTGCGGACGACACAACAGTGGTAGGCTTGATTACCAACAACGACGAGACGGCCTACAGGGAGGAGGTGAGGGCCCTCGGAGTGTGGTGTCAGGAAAATAACCTCACACTCAACGTCAACAAAACTAAGGAGGTGATTGTGGACTTCAGGAAACAGCAGAGGAACACCCCCTATCCACATCGATGGAACAGTAGTGGAGAGGGTAGCAAGTTTTAAGTTCCTCGGCATACACATCACAGACAAACTGAATTGGTCCACTCACACTGACAGCGTCGTGAAGAAGGCGCAGCAGCGCCTCTTCAACCTCAGGAGGCTGAAGAAATTCGGCTTGTCACCAAAAGCACTCACAAACTTCTACAGATGCACAATCGAGAGCATCCTGGCGGGCTGTATCACCGCCTGATACGGCAACTGCTCCGCCCTCAACCGTAAGGCTCTCCAGAGGGTAGTGAGGTCTGCACAACGCATCACCGGGGGCAAACTACCTGCCCTCCAGGACACCTACACCACCCAATGTTACAGGAAGGCCATAAAGATCATCACGGACATCAACCACCCGAGCCACTGCCTGTTCACCCCGCTATCATCCAGAAGGCGAGGTCAGTACAGGTGCATCAAAGCTGGGACCGAGAGACTGAAAAACAGCTTCTATCTCAAGGCCATCAGACTGTTAAACAGCCACCACTAACATTGAGTGGCTGCTGCCAACACACTGACATTGACACTGACCCAACTTCAGCCACTTTAATAATGGGAAATTATATCACTAGCCACTTTAAACAATGCTACCTTATATAATGTTACTTACCCTACATTATTCATCTTATATGCATATGTATATACTGTACTCTACATCATCGACTGCATCCTTATGTAATACATGTATCACTAGCCACTTTAACTATGCCACTTTGTTTACTTTGTCTACACACTCATCTCATATGTATATACTGTACTCGATACCATCTACTGTATGCTGCTCTGTACCATCACTCATTCATATATCCTTATGTACATATTCTTTATCCCCTTACACTGTGTATAAGACAGTAGTTTTGGAATTGTTAGTTAGATTACTTGTTGGTTATCACTGCATTGTCGGAACTAGAAGCACAAGCATTTCGCTACACTCGCATTAACATCTGCTAACCATGTGTATGTGACAAATACAATTTGATTGGATTTGATTTGAGATGCTTCCTATAGACGTACAGAGCAAGGTGAAACTGTATGTAGTCATTCTCAACAGTGAGTGTGCAATCTTTCAGCACTGAGTCGATGTGTTTTGTAAGTTTCAGTGATGAGAACAAGGCCTTAACAATAAGTGGTCTGACAGAGACATTTTTGTGGCTAGACACAAACAATAAAAAACAACAGTAATATTTCTCAAACTGACCTCAGAACTGACAGGAATGCTTTACCTCCCCTTTGTGCATAGATCCTACAGTGAATGAGGAATATAAATAGCACCCTTCTAATCATAACCACCCCACTCAGGCCCCCCAGGCCCTCTCTATTCAGATCCCCAGAGATGTTCAGAGAGAGAGATCAAGCGCTATTGTGTTTATTGGTGGGTCTGTGGGCACTCTTTGGTGGAAGTGGGATACTCTTTACAAAGGGGATTTCAATTCATTGAAATTCAGCGGTAACATCGTTAGAAGGGCTCAGGGTGGGATGGAATGGGGTACTGTATGGTGTGGTGGAGCCGTTTAAGGGGAAAAGAAGGTTTTATGTTTTTCTTGTTGCTGTCAGTGGAGGGAAGACTGGAGCAAAAAGGGGGGGTGGCTGGCATGAAGCTGGTATAGAAGCAGGACGTTCACTGAGTACATTTCACCCGCCATTTTAACAACTGTCATTGTCCCAGGAGTCCAAGGAGCTGTCTGACCAAAAGCCTTTTTAGAGGTGGGACGAATCTCTTGCAGAACCAGGAGAAAGAGCCTGTTGATCCAAGAAGAATGAGGGCCAGGGAGACAACCCCCTCTCCCTGGTTTCTTATACTTGTTTTTTAGCTGCCTTTTTGTGAGCAGTTTTAAAAGATGCACAAAAGGACTTGTCGGCAGGAACAATTTGAAGTGAAAGGATTACTTCTCAGTAACATTTTGTGATTTTTGTTTGATTAAAAGCCCACATTTCAGTTTGTTTTAAAGGGACATTTAAGGAGAAAGGCTTACTGGTTTTTCTCCTCCATCTCACAGTGTGTTCTCTTACTGGTTCTTCTCCTCCATCTCACAGTGTGTTCTCTTACTGGTTCTTCTCCTCCATCTCACAGTGTGTTCTCTTACTGTTTCTTCTCCTCCATCTCACAGTGTGTTCTCTTACTGGTTCTTCTCCTCCATCTCACAGTGTGTTCTCTTACTGGTTCTTCTCTTCCATCTCACAGTGTGTTCCCTTACTGGTTCTTCTCCTCCATCTAACAGTGTGTTCTCTTACTGGTTCTTCTCCTCCATCTAACAGTGTGTTGTTCCCTTACTGGTTCTTCTCCTCCATCTAACAGTGTGTTCTCTTACTGGTTCTTCTCCTCCATCTCACAATGTGTCCTCTTTTAGCTCAACCAGTCCTTGGGATGTCGGTTAAAAAAGAGGACTTGAAGTATAAAGGTTGTATCCATACCAATTTACTCTGGTTTACTTAGCTCAACAATAGAAGGGGTGGGGTAGGGCTTTAGCTAGATGACGGCAAATAAGGATAGTCAGTGTTAGAATATTCTTAATATGACTTCAAAGCTAACCCCTCTAACCAATAGATGATTTCACACGATTCACATACTTTTTCACATCAAACTGTTTTTTACATTTAGTAACATGAGATTATAATTTTCATCCAATAGTTTGCTTGGTCCATTGGCCATTACCTGGTCTGAGACTGAGACTGGTGGGAGTGAGTGTGGGTATTCAGACCTGTCACTGCCAGCTGCATGGCAGTCGGTCTGCTGGAACTCATGTCAAGTCTAGGGGTCAGCTACCCCACTGGTTGAGAGACAGAATTTAAATAACAAGGGCTGAGGAATTGCCAACTGTTTAAAGCCCTTACAAGGTCAATGCAGAATAATTGCATTTGCTTGGCTGGCGAAAAAAAGCTGTCCACACTTGGCAGAATTTGAATGAGTTCACAAAGAATTTCAATGAGGAGTCCAACTTTTTTATATCTGAGAGACATTTGTAAGACGTTGAACGTAGCCAAATGTTACAGAATCCACCGGTCCTAAATGGAAGTTTCCAATGGTAGGCCTAACCAATCATTGTAAACTCCTAATCCTGCTCTGTAACCAAACTAAAGAAATGTTTCATTCACAAGGATGTTTGTATAAGTGGTCTAAATATAGTCCACATGTGTTCAGTTAGGCACCATCTCTTGTAGATTGTGAGGCTCAGATGTTCTTCCCACAAACGGGCCAACTAAAGCCAGATAGGTTTGTTAATTATTCAAGCCTAGTTGAAAAATGCTTACTCTTCACCATCACCAGCTGCAGACAAGGTGCTAACTGAAAACATAAACAATGTCCACCTGCTGCTTTCTTAGAGTAAATATTTCCCTCTTATCTGTAACTGTCATGGGACTTCCTTGATAAGGAAAACCTTAGGATCTGATGCCATTTTTCTTTTTTCTTTTACCTTTATTTAACTAGGCAAGTCAGTTAAGAACAAATCTTATTTTCAATGACGGCCTAGGAACAGTGGGTTAACTGCCTGTTCAGGGTTCAGGGGCAGAACGACAGATGTATAACAGATGTATAACTTGTCAGCTCGGGGATTTGAACTTGCAACCTTTTTATCCTCCAGATAATAATACTTCTTTATTCAAATGTATATGTCACATGCTCACACAGCATCATATTTGATGTTCTATTTACCAAATTACTATAAAGGCCAACTTATAGTAGATTCAAGAACAAGCAAAGTGCCTATAGAAAATAGCTGTAGGCTAAGCAGAATGTGAAAACTTTGGCGGGCAAGGAATTCAAAAGTAACAAGGGGCTTAAAATAATTTATTTCTCTCACACACACACACACACACACACACACACACACACACACACACGCGCGCGCGCACACACACGCACACAAACGCCTCATATCGTGGGCGTATCTACGATTCAGATCTGCCTGGGGGAGAGTCTTTTCTCAGCGTCCCCACAATATAGCGCAATGGCACATTACAGACCGCCCATGAGGCGTGGCTAGCTTGAAGGGTAGGTTATAAAGTTGGGCGAGGACAAAATTGCATTGTATTACAATAATGCAGACGCACGGGACGGCTGTTTGATTTCTTTGTTCTATCGGGAGAGAATTACTATATGGACTTTCATTTTAGGTTATTCTCAGTATACAACTACATATTGTAGTTTTGAAATATATCAACATGTCGAAAAGTTATGTTAAGAAAACGGTTGTTTCTATAACCAGTGGGCTATTCACCTGTCTTATGTTGCTCTTGGTAGTCGCGCAGCATCAAAGAGTTCAGGTAGATGAGGTTCCAAACCAGAGAGAGATGGGGACGCGCTCACTCCAGAGCATGGACACCTTGGCTACGGACGGAGTGAAGGCTGTTCAGCAACAGGTCAACTCGGAGGCGCAGACGAAAAAAGGATTCTCTGCGTATTTTTCCAAGTTGACCCGGGGACGGAGAGAGGCGGACAAGCCTGCAGGGTCCGCTCAGTCAGCGACAGATGCGTCCCCCGCAGAGGACATCAGTGCCGATGACATCTTCATTGCTGTCAAGACCACAAAGAAGTTCCATCAGTCTCGACTGAATCTCCTTCTGGATACCTGGATCTCTAGAAACATGCAGCAGGTAAGCCAACAATACTACATTATCAGAAGAATATGGTTAATTTGAAATCTTCCATGGACATAACTTAGAATAAAACAATAACATATTTCCACTAGGTTTCTTTTAGTATGCTTAGGCTAGGCAATTTACCACGATGCTTTTACAAAAAACCTAATATTCTCCCATAAAATATGCTTTACAACAAGCCACCAATGAGAGTTAAGTGTTATGGCTGACCCACTCAGACATATTTTCCACTCATGTCAGGTGAAATGGGTGATAACTGTTTGATCCTGAACTGTCCATGTTACCCTCTTAGTTGTGCAGAGTTCCTTAGGCTCTGTCACTTTATTCTGCCTTGAGTGATGCCCCTGAGAACATAGGGAGCAGTTTCAAGCCTTTGCACCCCCCTCATTTCCCCTCTTTCACCCCCTCTTTTGGGAGACCCTGTGAATGCCCTGGTGCAATGCATGTCTCACAGCAGCAGCCCCAGTGCTGTCCCCTTTCCAGGGCTAACAAAGCGTCTTTCGGAGGGGGAAGAAAAGCTTTCCCAGCCCCCTTGTCTCAGCCGACCCCATGGAAACGTGGGAGCTGAGTCTGGGTCCAGCAGCCAAGGGATGGGAAAACTGGGGGGGGGGCTTCGTTAAGGGGATGCTTGGGACAAAGGGGTGCATCTATAGGGAAGTTTGTGCTGGGAGTAGCACGCTGAGTATGAAAATGCAGCCCTGAGAACCAAGCCGTTTTCGACTGGTGCACAAAGGCACTCACAGCCATAGTCAAGAGGAAACAGAGGCGAGTCATAGTGATTTTATCCACTACCCAGAGTTGTCACGCATATTTTTCAAAAGTAAATTAAATTCTCCTCGGGCACAATCTCACATTCTTTATCCACCTTCTTTTGAGAACTCTTCTCTCCATCCCAAGCCAAACCCCACTCTGTTTTGGGTGTTTTGAAGGTTAGTCATGGCAACACTGTCTCTCTTTGTATGCAGAGGAAGTGGGGTGAGAAAATGGAACTTTGAACACATAAGATGCATCACATGATCAAATACAGTAGCCCATTCAAAAAACTCCCTCCAAAAACTCCCTCCATTCCATAATGGTCTGTGGTGAGTTTACTACATCCGATATAGGGGAAAGATACAGGGGAAGTCTATCTGACATCTGTCCTAGCCCCCCCCCCCCTACTTCAGGACAGGTTTATTCTCAGTAAGATGGGCTGTCAATAGAGTTTGGGGAGTAGCAGTTTACATGGACATTGAGAGTGTTGTGCTTACTGTAGTGGATGATGTAAGTCAACTCTCTCTCTCTCTCTGAGATGGGTTAACTGCAGGGTTTAATCAGGCAGCTGGTGGGATACAGTGCAGGCATAAAGGACAGCCTGGGCCCACAATACAAATGGGAGTTCCTGGAGGAAGCCTGACAGGTGGCCAGAAGTTAGAGAACAAAGGATGGCTCTAATGCCAGTCATAGGAATCCGGTCTCGGCACATATGGACATCTGCACCCAGGCTATATGATAATGCTCAATTGATGAACACCTGTGGAGCTCAGCTGACTGAATCCAGTTGATCATGTCTGTAGCTGGTAGAGATATCATGGCATTTTGCCAGCAGGTGAGGCCTGACTAGAACTGTAAACTGGGCAGATCAGAGCCCTAATTTGTATTTCCAGCACAGGAGATACACTTTTTCTGTTTGCTTAATTCCTTAAGCCAACGGACGTGCTATCAGATAATGTTTACATGTAAATAGAGGGTAGATCCAATCTTTGATTACCATGATAGAATTGTGCCTGTGGCTTACTGTGTCTGGCAGACTAATATATCCGATTTAGTATTATGGTCAGAAGGACAGCGGAGTCAATCACCACCTTCCGGAGACACCTGAAACCCCACCTCTTTAAGGAATACCTAGGATAGGATAAGTAATCCTTCTCACCCCCCTAAAAGATTTAGATGCACTATTGTAAAGTGGCTGTTCCACTGGATGTCATAAGGTGAATGCACCAATTTGTAAGTCGCTCTGGATAAGAGCGTCTGCTAAATGACTTAAATGTAATGTAAAGAAGTTTGTTTTTTATTACATCAAATGAAATAAATTATTGGGGGGGGAAATGATTTGGGTCAAAGAAAAGTTGGTTTAGTGAAAGGCCCATTTTTTGTGAGTCATAAGTTAGTGAGTAAGCAAAAGTACTGTGACATAATATGATAAATACTTTTTTTTTTAAAAGTTTACAACTCGTTATTATGCACGGGTTGTTCAAATAGTAAGCCGTTGTTTCCGGTGTTTCAGCAGATTTCCCCCCTGGAACAATGCAGCTTCCCTCGTGAGTGAGTCTCACAACAATGAGAGAACAAACTGTGCAGCAACAGCGTTTTCTGGCTTGTAGTACTCTGGGCTCTGCAGTACATAACTAGCTACAAAACACAGGTTGAAATCTAGCTCTAAACTACACATCAATGGGCATTATAAGGGTATTGACTTTGGTTGTGTCTGGACAGAACAGCTGGTAGCCTGGCACTGGCAGTGACATCATAGTGGTTTGATATGCATTCCATTTTTAATTGAAATTATACTAATTCGCCAGCACTCCCAAAACGAGCGTCTGTACGTCTGGCAGTTCTGAAGAAGACTTGGCTCCATTGTTGAGTTAATCAAAAAGCCTTTCACAGTATGAAGGAATGAGTCTGAATATCCAGCTGGTCAGAGAGTGGGAAAGTGTCATTGTGTGTCTGTAGGTGGCCTGTTCTCTGTCCTGTACTGTAATCCACACTCCAGTGACTTTAGTGCTGTGCTAAAGGCTAAAGGGAAGGGAGAACGCGACATGGTTGAGTGAGGGGGGCGGAGTACGTGGTTGTTGATGGAGGGAGATGTGTGGAGGGGAGTGCAGTCCGTGCCCTTCCTTACCGGGGATCTTGAGACAGCCAGCCAGGCACCATGCTCTGCTCAGACTGGGCTGTGCCAGGCCTTTCTTTGGTGGGGAGGAATGCAGCCCCCCATCATAAAAAAAACTACGGGTTATGCTCCTCACGGGGCAGGACTTGTTATTTATGAAATTATGGGGGTGAATGAATTAGTATTCCAGTGACTTCTTTAATGTTTCAGTTAAGACAAAAGCCATTTAGCCCTTTGGAGACTTCTCTTTAGTTAACTGCTGCAGCTGTATGCAAATCCCAGCCAACATAGTTAGAATTTACCCAGTGGAGGACTTTACCCAGCATGAAAACACCCGGCATTGTTCTATTGAAGAGGTACAGTGTATGGGGTGGTGAGAGAGGGGGTGAACGGGGGATGGGTAGAAGCTTGAAGTGGGGGTGAATGACCACACAGATTTGCATTTACTAATCAGCAGTGAGACCCCCCCATCAGCCCCACTCGACCCCTGTCTGTCAGTACCCAGGTCGCGCTGGCAGCTGCCTCAGTGATTAGGCTGTCCATTCAGCGGGACTTAAAGCAAACAGCGCCAGCCTCTGATCCCTTTATCAGTGAAACCACCACCCTTCCTTAAACAAACACAGGCCCAGGGCCTTGCAGCATCCATCGCACAACATCTGCTCCCTGTTTGTTGTGCAAACCAATCAGATAAATCTTTGGCACCGATGGCAGATAGTACTGAACTGTAGAAATGGGAGGGGAGTTATTAGAAAAGTGAAGGTCTTTGCCTTATCGCCCTCTGGCATGAACTTAGCCAGCCCCACTGTTAAGATACAGATCTCAGATGGCTGTTGCTGCTCAACAGTCAGTGGCAGAAAGCAATTAGTGGAAATGTGGGGTTGGTTCAGTTGTCATAAACTGTTGGGGGGTCGCGAGAAAGGGAAGGAGGGAGTGGGGCTGAGTGCGCGCTGCTACCTGGCGTGTTGGGGCACGCTGCGGAGATAAGGCAGGTGCTGTCTCACAAGAGGGGAAGAGTAAACAGGCAACGGCAGACACACACACGCACGCACGCACACAAACAGGCAACGGCAGACACACACACACACACGCACACAAACAGGCAACGGCAGACACACACACACACACACACAAACAGGCAACGGCAGACACACACACACACACACACAAACAGGCAACGGCAGACACACACACGCACACAAACAGGCAACGGCAGACACACACACGCACACAAACAGGCAACGGCAGACACACACACGCACACAAACAGGCAACGGCAGACACACACACACACACAAACAGGCAACGGCAGACACACACACACACACACACAAACAGGCAACGGCAGACACAAACAGGCCATGGGGGCCCTTTCATCAGCCCTGTCTGCCTGGGGGAGGGCTGCCTAGCACCTGCTAAGCCCTTACCTACCATAAAACAACCCCTAATCCCTACCTGCTCTTTTAAGTGTGCCACTGAGGCTGCCTTTTGTTGTTAACTAAACACCAGCCTGCAGGGTTCTAACCTTGACAGTTTTATTCTTTGGCTGCTAAGACCTTTTATTGTGTGTCACACAGGTGGTGCTGAAATGATCATATCTGAATGATGGCCATCGATTTCTATTTCTAGTCAACATGTTGGAGCTTGGGAGTGGGTACAGATCCAGAATGGTGTTGGGGGTCAGTGGTGTCGAGTTGGTTGCCTCCCTCTTTGTTCTATGTCTGGGATACTTTTGGGGGACCTGCACAGTTGCCATGGAGAGAGGGGAACCTTGCACAAGAGGCCTTTATTAGAGTGGAGCTTGTTTAACTCCATGTGTTCTCCACATGCATAAACGACTGCTGATAGATGGTCATCACACTGAATTCGATGTATGGTGAACAAGGACATCTGTAGTTTGGACTCCAGTTGATTCTTGTGCCACCACTTGTTCTGTAAGGGGCTTTGATTTCATGGATTTCCACTCCCACAACGTGATCTGATGCATTTTCCCTCCTTTTCAGACATACATCTTCACAGACGGAGAAGATGAGGAGCTGAAGAAGAAAGTTGGTGAGTTTGGGATTTTTTAGAAGCATTTTAGTTGTTATTTTATATTTATCTTAACATGAACAGTAGCTGGAATTAGTTTATCATTAAACGTCCAGATTTGATAGTGAGAAACCAAGCCCCTATTTTAATCCCCATGGAATGTGTTGCTTTGAGCTCCTGGGGCATGTAGTCTTAGTGGCAGATGACGTTAAGGCTCTAACAGTGCTATAGTTACAATTACTTGCATTAACTAGCGAGTAAGGTACTAGTTTGTAACTCACCATCTCCTCCCTCATTGTTCCTACAGGGAGTCACGCCATCAACACCAACTGTTCAGCAGCACACAGCCGCCAAGCTCTATCCTGCAAGATGGCTGTGGAGTACGACAAGTTCATAGAGTCTGGGAAAAAGTAAGTGTCTATTTAAAGTGATGAATTTACCCAGGCTGTATATCATTCTAGATTTGATAGTAATTGTAACGCTTTAACAATGTTTTCCCCTCTTAGGTGGTTTTGTCACGTGGATGATGATAACTACGTTAACATGAGGACTCTGGTGAAGCTGCTGTCCCACTACCCCCACACCCAGGACATGTATATTGGCAAGCCCAGCCTGGACCGGCCCATCGAGGCCACAGAGAGGCTAGGAGACAACAAGATGGTAGGTGCACTTAGCCCCCCTGGCCTATGACAACTTTTCAATTGGTTATTAGAAGTTTGAGATGCTTCAGAAAGGTTGCATAACAACAACTTAACATTATTATTTGTTTTCTTCTTCCAGAGACCAGTAAACTTCTGGTTTGCTACTGGGGGAGCCGGCTTCTGTGTGAGTCGAGGCCTGGCTTTGAAGATGAGCCCATGGGCCAGTGGCGGCCATTTTATGAACACGGCAGAGAAGATTCGTCTGCCTGACGACTGCACCATCGGCTACATCATTGAGTCGGTGCTGGGGGTGCCTCTGACCCGCAGCAACTTCTTCCACTCCCATCTGGAGAACCTGCAGCAGGTGTCCAGATCTGAACTTCACAAACAGGTGAGATGTGAACGTGTGTCCGTCCGTCGTTTCACTGTGAGAATAGAGTTGAATTATTTATCAGAACTTATTGGGAAGGGTTGCTTATTTCTTTCTCGTATTTGCTTATTCCAGATCACATTGAGTTATGGAATGTTTGAGAACAAGAGGAACATCATCAATATGAAAGGGGCTTTCCCTGTGGAGGAAGACCCATCAAGGTAAGACATTACACTCTGCATGACTACTAATACACAAATGGCGATCCTACTCTACTTGAACTATCTTGACTGTAAAGAGAGTGTATCTTTTTTTCTCTGTTAATCTAACCTCCATGTCTCTTTCTCTCTCTCCTTGTGTTCCAGGTTTAAGTCTGTGCACTGTTTGCTGTACCCAGACACCCCTTGGTGTCCGCTTCAGGTTGCCTACTAGGTGACCGGCTCCTTTGGTATCCTCGTCCCCGCCGTGCCTCGGTATCTGAAAGGCTGGTGGGGACCCGTGTTTGGTATCGGACTGTGATGTCACTGTATTTTTGTTTCAGTGGCACACGGACTCTGATAGTTTTACTGGGCTGCTGTGCGGCCCGCCTTGGGACATTTCCTTCCTGTGTGGTGTCTTGGTTCCTCCCCTGGCATAGGGGCAGAGGAGCCAGGCAGGCACTTAGTGGGAAGGAGCTTAAAGCATTATGGCTTTGCAGGCAATCAGTGTGTTGTGTTTTAAATGTTGCTTGTAATTGTATTTGCAATTCTTATAGAATGTACTACTTATATATCCAAGCCTTTTGCCAGCTTTACGTGATTCATTTGTTGAATTTCCGTTGAATTGTTTGCTTTATTGTTAAATTTCTTTTAGTTTCTTCTGGGTTTTGGAGCCATTCAAGGTGACCCTTTTAGGTTCTATAGAAATAATCAGACGGTCAGAATGTCTGAGATTGTGGAGGAAATGGTTTTCATTTTGGGAGTTTTGGTGGTTTATTTTTTTTTTTGTTCATTTCAGAAGACTCCGGACAAAAACAATAATATGAAGATATTTTGGTCCTTTTTGTTAATGATTTGTCAGTGTTATTACTAATATGATTTGAGCTGGCAGAAGGCAGTTTTCCAAATGTGCCGTCAGGTTATAAAATCTGAGGTATATCAGGAATAAGCACTTTTCCCCTTATTGATAGTTTTAAATGAATGAGTTGACAGAATTGACATCCTTAGATATGTTTCACAGCTGTGTCAAAACCAACGGATGTAATGACAACCCCAAAAAGATCAATATCTCTAGATTTGATTGTATTTAATAACATTCCTTGCATTTGATAGAATCAGGGAAAATAATATATAGCAAAGATATTGATTTTTCTTCTTTGTTACAATCAACTGTTGATTCGTTTTGAAGATGGTCTTGTTTAAAAATTGCACAGCTGGGTTTGAAATTAACTTTTGCTTGCTCTTGTGAAGTAACTAAATGACCTCCAACTCTTCCACTGAGAGTTTATATTGACCTTCTTTAGATGACCTTCAACACATGTAATACTCTCTGATACGTTTTGCACAAAATGGATTGATGGAGAGCCATGTACACTAGTCTAGCTTATTCCTCAGTGAGTATGCGGGTTGGTTTTGTATTGAGCTTTGCAAGAGCAACACCAGTGTTTACACACACAGAGGTGTTCTTCCTCTGTAAACAACCCATATTGGGTAGGATTGTACATGTTAATTATAAAGCAGTATTTGTGTACTGTGCCTTTTTAGTTGAAATGCTAAATGTGTATATCGAGGATTAGAATGTAAATGATTTTGACGACCTGGACATGTTTTTCACTGCTTGTTGTAACTGCGCTAAAGGGCTGTTATTTATCCTCCAGTGTCTGGATGGTTCTGTTAGCTTCTCAGGGATTTTGATCAAATCCTGATGTTATTACCATAGGAACCCGTGTGGTGCCTGAACATGACGCTTTGAAATAAAGTTGGATAACCGCTGAGAAACAATCTTTGTTTTGTGTTTTTGTTTTCTATTACATTCCATTCATAGCATGATTACAGATCTCCTTCTACATAAAGGCTAGAATGGAATAAACCATCCTTGTATTTTACAGATGGTGTTAGTGTGTGAACGAAATATCAGCTTATTCAATCACGCCATTATTTAGAAGGGATGACATAGGGTGTCATAACTTGCCATGATTTGATATGTAACTGTCAGAGGGCACACCCAGGCATGATGATTAAAAACGATCATTGTGAACTTGGTCATCTCTCACAACCATGCCAAAGAAAAGGGCGAAATGGTAATGCCCAAATGCTTATGTACTCTGTCTAAAGCTCTGTGCTTGTCTCACTAAAGCATTTAGGCAAACATCCTCTCCCAGTGAGTCTGAATGTTGGCCGAGGCCCAGGGTGTAAATTATAATGCTAATTGGAAGCACTTAAATGCCACAACTCCGACTTTATTTATTAGTCTACAACACTGGGTATGGGAAAGGACATTGTTGCAATCGAAAGGATTGCGAGAAAATAAACAAACCGCAGTTCTCCATGTGTCACAATCCTAATTCCACTGAAGTTGTGATCAGATGTGACATTTCTGTGTGTCTGACAGACCGAGCCACTGCTTTTCTTCAGACATGAGAATTCTATGCCAAGATGGAAATCATTCATCTTACAGTGATGGAGAGCCTTGGGAAAACAGTTTGGCGATGATGAATTGTAGGTAAAGCATTGTGTATCCCATATTGTACCCCTCTTACTGTAAATAAACAGTAGCCCTGCCTGATCTGAAGGGTACTCGACCCAACAACGTCCATCACTCAACCAATGCAGTCTCACCTGTAGCAAAGTGCAGAAAAGCTCAGAAGTTTTCATCCCTCTAGGTTTTGAAATTACAGACCAAGGTAACGTTTCTGTAACCCTGTGAGTCAGACCAGACTTCAGAGCCAAAGCTGTAGGAGATGACATTACTCTTCAATTGAGGATTTGTTATTAATATAAAAACCTTTGTTTTTCTAAGTGAAATATCAAACTGCTCTCGGCGCCGAAGAAGACGTGTTATTACGAGGACACATCTGCGACTTACCACTTAATTGTACAAGAGTTTATGTACTTTAGCCATTTTTATGCTGTTCACATGGGTCCAGTGCCAGTCAAGAAACCCTTCCTTCCTCTGGGTTAGTCAGGAAACAGTTTTACCCAACCAGCCGCTGGTTAAATGGATATGGTTACTTGAGTGATGGCTTTAACACGCCTGTGTCATATAATACATTTCACCCTCAGTTCAAACCTCCATAAAGATTGGAGGGTCAGTTATCATTTCATGTGTCACTGGAGAGGAGAGAACAGAGAGAGAGAGAGAGAGAGCTTGATGACAGATGTCTGTTTGAAACTGAGCTTCAGGCACATTAAGGGCCTATAACTTTTCCCACTACATATCACCAAGCCAAGCTATGATTATGGCTTTGTGGTCTGGTTGTTTTCTCTGGTAATTTGTCTCACATGCTCAGCTTCACTGATGGGTCCTTCATCCCTTCACATGAAATGTTTTCAAAATTGACAAATGACTGTAAATGTAAAGTGGGTGAGTCAAAAGATTAAAATATGCTTTGAGAGATAAGCTACAGTCCCACTGAATGGAAGTCCTGAGTGTATGAGACAGGTGACAGATGACAAACAGAAAGACATGTAACTGGTGAGAGGGTTATCAGAGAGCAACAACAGGATGCTACAGCCCTGTAACCTCATCTCTTCTGGTGACTCGACACAATGTTGAAACAGAACCGGGGTGGGGGGGGGGATGTCTGCCCTCACCCTCGCTGTACTTGTGGCTTTAACCCTGGGCGTCAGTAATCAGGAATAGCTGACGTATCTAGACTCTGTCTGTCTGCTCTGCCACCCTTTTAATGACAGTTCTGAGAACTCCCATGTGGCAGTTGACATGAATTCAGAAGTACTTTAAACACACACGGACTTAAAGGTTTTCTATTTGTTTTGACTGGTTCCCCTCCACTTCAGACGCTACAGACTGTCTGAGTTCCGCCTTTTCCCAGACGGTCCATTTAATGGGTGCTTCCTGTCTAAAAAAGCTCCCAACCTACTTGAGAACGTGTAGGCCGATAATAGAGCGAGTAGGATTCCAAACATTACAACTATAACTATATTTAAATCATGAAATCCCCCCCCAAAAAAATGTGCAATGTAAACACCAGAACAACTGGTGCCTTGATAATGAAACATGAAAGCAAACCTGTTAAACACTCCTGAGGTAAGATAGTTGCATTGTGACTCACTCTGACTCATTTGGTGGACACATTCAACAGTTGATCCAACTATCATTTTATCTACAGAGAAGTGTCAGAGATGGCTGTAGACGGTGATGATCTGGGACTGTCTGTATCCTGCTGATAAGACACTTTAACACCTCAGAGAATCTATAGCCTCATAGGTGTTACATCTCGCACCTCACTGCTTGCTGTTGGTTCAGATGTGTCAAAGTACACACGAAAAGTCTGCTTTATTAGGGAGGTCTGCCTTGTTTTCATTCAGACCCACTGGGCACACACTGGTTGAGTCAATGCAGTTTCCACATCTCAATTCAATTTTTAAAATATTTGTTTTATTAAACCTTTATTTAACTAGGCAAGTCTGTTAAGGAAAAATTATTATTTACAATGACTGCCTACACTGTCCAAACCCGGACGACGCTGGGACAATTGTGCGCCGCCCTATGGGACTCCCAATCACGGCCGGTTGTGTTACAGCCTCGGAATTACATTCAACCAATGTGGAATAGACGATGAATTGACGTCTGTACCCAGTGGGTATTATCTACATTTATGTGTCAATTAATAAATGACTTTCTGACAATGGAATGGCATTGGGCAGTGGGGCAGTGGTGGTGTGGATTAGGAAACTCCTGCAGTGATGTTCATGGTGAATCCTGGCACAAGGCTCAAATCTGGCGAGGTAGGGAAGGCGTCGTTGGAACAACTGCCAGGAGACAAACATTCCACAGCGCGCCGGGGATTGCGGAGACGCTGGTGACTCGCACGCTGTCACTGTGGCTTTCCCATGCAGATCACCCACCCAGACAGTCTCCAATTAACAGCCCACGGTGTCTGTAGGATTAGGAGTGGCTGGAGTGGCAGGACGGTTCTCTATAGCCCCACTGGGAGGGAGCACTCACAGCAACTGGCTGGGGGCTTAATCCGCTTTCTCAACATTTACTCAAAAGCTGGGAAGGCTGTCTTTACCATAATCCAGGTGTCAACTATCTCTAGAAGTGAAAGCTCGCTTGAAATACAGAGTGGCTATTATTTGTGAAGACAGTGTCCTTGAACAGACTATCGTGAAGATCCAGCCTTAAGAGGAGTGCTGCAGACTCCACCCAGACCGATCCATCTATATACCGTAGCCTCTTGAAAGGTCCATTGGGTAAGGTAAGGGACCTTCTACAGTGTCCCACAGCAGGTAAAACAGTTCCTGTGTGTTCAGCCAATAGCTTGATCTCCCCCATCCATTCCACACCGACTCAGAAAGGCTGTGCCTGTAACTCATGATTATTGAATTATTTGATCTGAGTGCTGGGCAATTCATTCCTGTTGGCACAAGCTGTAACTGAATTATCCACCAACAGTCTTATAGTGACAATGATAATGTACTCGAACACTTTCCATGACATTGAATAATTTGAATTATCTGAAAACATCCACTTATTTCAAGACATGAAAGGCTGTCCTGCCTATTCCTCACTCATATACCATCGCTGCCCTAGGCCCAAAGTACTTTCCTACACTTAAAGAAACATACACTGAGTATATAAAACATTAGGAACGTTTCCTCTTTCCATGACATAGACTGACCAGGTGAATCCAGGTGTAAGCTACAATCCCATATTGATGTCATTTGTTAAATCCACTTCAATCAGTGTAGATGAAGGGGAGGAGACAAGTTAAAGAAGGATTGTGCCATTCAGAGAGTGAAATTTCAAGACAAAAGAATTAAGTGCCATAGAATGGGGAATGGTAGTAGGTGCCAGGCGCATCAGCTTGTGTCAAGAACTGCAACGCTGCTGGGTTTTTACCACACTCAACATGTGTATTTCCCATGTGTGTCATGAATGGTCCACCAACCAAAGGACATCCAGCAAACTTGACACAACTGTGGGAAGCATTGGAGTCAACATGGGCCAGCATCCGAGGGAGAAACGAGGGAGAAACGCTAACTCCATTATACTTGGGGAACAAGGATTAGCTCATGAAGTCAGTACTTTATGCCCTGGGGTTTAACTCTTCCCACTCCAGTGTTCTACAGTGATAACATTGGCACCTGCAGAGCTGTTGAGTGACGCTTGGGCTCACACCCTCTGCGTTAACATCAGTAATAACATCAGTAATAGCAGAGATCAGTATTTCAAACCATGCTACTCTCAGATATGCAAATATCACCGTCAGCTCTTACACCCCAGGTTGTGTCGCGTAAAAGACATGCTAGATGTTGGGGAGATGAAGACTGACCATCTTTACCAGCTGAACACTAGGTTGACACGCCTATAATAATTTGACCCCCATTACAACACATTCTGAAATGTACACAAGGAAGGAGGCCTGTTCTTACTGTATAACACCAAAGAGATCTTCAGCAGAGATACACAAGAAAGGTTGATTTGATAGTGGAGGCAACAAAATAGAACATTTCCTTTCCACATGTAGGGAAACAGTCCTAACTTAGGGACTCGAGCACACATTGAACTGAAGAAGTCTGGTTTCTTGTGTAAGTGTCTTAGGGGTGTGCAAGACACAAGCTTTTGCATGGAATGCAAATCTGGATGCAAATGAATTCTCTGGACAGACAGCACCTTCCCCAGGCCTCTCCCCCGGCAGACACTCAAGAGAGATATATGACTCCAAGCTACGTGTTGACTGAAGCTTGATTACTGCCATGTATGCCTCATGAGATTTTCAGTTTAAATACAGTATATTACAGCTATTGCGTAATGCTGTTTATTCATAACCTATACCAAATCCCACTAATACATCTGTGATCTAGGATTACTGTTATAGGTGTGCTACACTTCAAATGGGGCTCAGTTCAATCATTCCATATATTAGGCCTAAGAGCCAACCAGCAACCAACCAGCAACAAGACAGTCTCCCTGCTTTCTAACACAATAGCTCTACAGGTGGAATGTGGCCACATTCACAGCAAGTGTGGCAAACTAATGTGAAAATGTACCTTGTTAAACCAGAGGTGGTGGAAAAACATTGGTTCAAGGCATTAGTTTTGCCCAGGAGGCAAGACGCCCCTCAAAGCCTAGGAATGAAAAGGGATACGGTTTAGATCAATGTTAAAAGTAGGAGAGGAGAGGGAGGGGATTTGCTCGAGAAGTTAACTACCCTGCACCAATACCAATGATTGCTTTTGAAATGATTGGGTTTCCACACAGCCATGGAATAAAAGGTTAGGGAGTGGGTAACAGAGTAGCTCCAGCGACCCCTCATTCCCCCCTCCTGGTGTGTGTGGGATGTGAGTAACACAGCCCCCCCCCCCAGGATACAGCTGCCCCTCTCTTTTGAGTCCAGCCACAAAGGAGGGACAAGCAACACGCCCTGTCTCCTTGACTCCCAGGCCCTCCCATGACTCCAACTACAATGTGCCTGGTAGGACGTTCCTCCAGTCAGATGCCTGGGACCTGCATTCACTGCTCTCTGCCTGGCTCAGTCCCACAGGACACTACTGTACATTGTGTTAAAAAAGGGTGGCTCAGAATACACTGAGACATCCTCTAGAATTAGACTTTTCTAATTCTAGCTAAAAGGGATGACAACTTAGAGAGGCATCTACACTAATAGTCTTCTTCCGTCTGGTCTGTCACGCAGCTGCTCTGAGTCCTAGAGAGATAGCTGGGGTTAGAATCCTCCAGAGGAGAGAGAGCTGTGCTAGTGTAGGAGCATCTGGCTGTGCGCCCAGGCCCGACTCAGGAAGTGTCTGTTAGGGGTCAGAGGGCCCTGGCACCATCTTGCCCCGCTCCGCTATTCAGCCCTCCACCTCAATGCATTAGCAATGCATTCCTCCAATCCAACAATGGGGAGTAATTCAATTTCCTCAAGAGTAAGGCTGTGTGAAATTTCATTAGCGCGCTCCTTCTCGCTGAATACATTTCCGGTGCATTTGTGAAAAACTTGGCTGCCTCTTCAGGAGAAACAAGACTATTTAAACACCGTTCTGCTTAGTTTCTTTACTTCTCAGTCAAACTGAAACTTTGAGAAGCAGGGAAGTAAGGAGGTAGATGTGATTATATTCAGACAAGAATATTGAATTATCATTTTTTTATATTTTTTATTCAGCGAATATCGTAAGCATCATAATCCATTTACATGGAAGACCAAATAATATCATCTGATAGGCATTGTTGCCTCCATGCATACTTAATGTATATCCTAAAGGGTTACCAAAAAGTTCACATCTGGTGTGAGATACTAAATGGACCTTCCAAACTGATGACAGTGCAGTGAGTGGCCAGAAGGAACAGATGCTGAGTTTATCTCCTTCTCCAGCTGTTCACTTATCATCCTACGATCCAGGAAGAAGTGTTGACCAGTTTTCTTTGTTCATACTATGTTGGAAGAACACATGACAAAACCGATTTGATTTAAAAGGATTTGTTGGACATTTGTCATGTTTGTGAAATTCATGTATCGTAAAGGCTGAGTTCCTAACATTACATTTGGTTGTAAAATGGGATGAACAAAATACTAGGATTAAAGTACTTTGGGTTATGATCTTTCAGGATCGAGGGACCATTCACTCATCCATCCACGTTCCCATCCCTCCAACCCCCCTTAGACTAGACAGGACACCAGTCTTGGAGAGACAGCAGCTGCCTGACGTTCTGCCCTACAGGAAGGAGACAATGCTGGACGTCTGTCCTGTTTGTGACACTGGCCTCTCGCCTGCCGTCGGCCCAGTGAGGTTACACAGACAACACAGCCTTTCTCCTCCAGTCCTATAGCCTTTCAATCTGCACACTATAGAGAACAATAGCACATCCCAGAAATACATTTGAGCTATATTACTGCCTGAAACAAAGCCTGATGTGTTGAATATCAAAATACTTGTACAACCATCACCTCAGGGTACTATAGCACAGATATATTTACTGAGACACTGTGTAGTTCTGCTGCTACCTAGTGCTACTAGTCACAATGTCAGCTAAGTGGAGCAAACAATCTGTTATCTTTGTTCACCATTGATAGCCTACATTATTTTACAGTGGACGCCTATGTGCAGCGAAGTAAAAATCAAACTCTCGTATAAATCATGCATTTCTGTCCATCTGAAAACAGTTATGATCAACATGGTCTATTCCTTACTACATGTAAAGACAAGTCAGGGTTCAACAGTTAAGGTTGGTTTAATTTCAATAGTTCAAGCTCAATAAAAACACAGGTTTAACATGTACAATATTTTAGTAATTGCTTTAAAATAATATAAAAACAAATGAGTAAATCTACAGGGAAATGTTATCAAAACAAAGCAATGAAAGACAAATTATATCGTATTCACATAAAAGAAACAAACATTTTCTGCTTGCTTCACATCGTAATATATGCAATGAACACTAAAAAGAATCAATGGTAAATTACTTTTTTTTGTATGAAGCAAAAAGAGATTTCATCACAATGACAAAAGGAAATGTCAACTTCACCAGCTCATTTAGCAAACATGTTTTAAAGGGATATTGTCAATTAAGGCCCGCTATCTACTTCTCCAGAGTCAGGCGAACTCATGGATACCATTTTTATGTCTCTGTGTGCAGTTTGAAGGAAGTTGCTAACTAGCGTCAGCGAATTTGCTAGTAGATACCACACACTTCCACTCATTCAGCTATCGCACATCTACCTCATACTGGATGCAGAGACGGTGGTCTATTAGGACATCAGACGCTGGGGAAGTAGATAAAGGGCTTAATAGCCAAAACCCTGAAGTGTCCCTTTAAAGTCTATACATTGGTCTAGCATTACAATATTAACAAAGATAATATGACTACTCTAAAACGGTAAAAATGCATCGTTACTATAATAAATGGTCTTTCACACAGAGAATAAAAGAACAAGACATTTTCAGTTCAAAATGTAGGGCTCATTTTCCTAATTTGGTTGCTCAGGCAACCACAGTGCTGTGAACTGTACAAACAGGCCTACGTGAGACATTGAAAAAGATCCTAGTAAAGGTAAGGTGTTGCGTTTGGTTATTGGCACAGACTGAAGAAAGAACCACACCTCTCATATTGATTACAATGCAGAACGAAGGGGCGCCAAGAGAAGCGTCGGTAGCAACAACGTACAACAATATTTCACTCTACGTTTGAAGGGGCACCATGCTTTAGGAGTCCACAGAGAAGTAGGATGCTCTTGCTGAAAAGGTAAATGGTACAAATGAACCCGTGTCACTACAGTATTTCTTCAATTTACCCATTGTGAAACAACTCCTGCAGTTTCATTTTTTCTCTCCAAAATAGTTCTTTACGCCAAAACATATCTTTGTGACAATGAAATGCTGGCGCATTAAGGATGTCCAGTTCTCTTGGCTGTTGTAACATGCATAATTGTACACTAGAATACATGTATTCTACCCCTCTTTAGAAGAAATACATACTAATTCATGTACACAGCATCCAGACACTGGATGTAACTCGGACTATATCCATAGGGTTCAGCAGAGGAGAACTGTGCGAGGCGGTCAGAGATCTGTTGGGAGGACAGGAGACTGGCAAGCAAACACACCGACCACTGTACGCAGACGAACACCAACACCAGCACAAGATACCTGGCTAACAGAAGAGCACTGCAAATTATCTATTAAATGAGTCTTATAATGGTGGAGGAAAACTCCTCTTTTGTTTGGTCTCTCAGCAACCTGGAACCAGTCCTCATATCTGTCTGTTGAAAAAAAAAGCTTGTGCTTCCATTCGTTTTGCAAGGTTTCCTTTCCTCGTCTGAATAGTCTTTCGTTTGAGAACAAAACCTTCCCATAGAAGTGTGAACATTTTGTTGAGCATATCCTCAATTGACCAAACTCTTCAATGTAATGAGAATTACAGTTCTGATAACAGCGGTCTGTGGTATTGATGATAAGACAGCGGGTCCCACCGTTCACAGCTCCTTGTCTTCAGTGAGCTTCATCGGTCTTTTCAGTTCACATCATCCGAAAGCAGCCGCTGGAATCGAAAATAAACTCGTTTTTCACAGCAAAACTCTCCAGTTCAAAATCCATGTCGCTTCAGTCATTTTCCAGGAATAGTGGCATACTGTATCACTCCCCCTGAGGGAGGGGGGACAACAACAACCACAAACATGCAGGTCAGGACTAATGTAAGAGTTAAGAGATCCCAGTCTTTTCCAGTCATAGACCTACTACTATAAGACATGGTGAAATAAGATAACTGGTCCCACTCACAGTCTGTTTGTACAGACAAATGCAATAACAAGCTGATGGCTACATAGATGAGTAATCAGTAGTCTCTCAGCTTGTTAGACAGTAGTAATGATATGTCAATGTGATCTCATCAGACACATGGATTGAGAGACCGGATATTACAACTGATGTTAATGCCCTTTCCTCGATCCGGCGTTCTACTGGTTGTGTTGCAAGTCCTCCAGATAACAGGATTACATGAGGAACTGAGATGTTCCACTATTATGAAGAACACTCACACCGAATGCTTGAGAAACACTGGTGTTTGTCTTTCAGACATATCATGGCCATAGTATTGTGGAGGTACACCCAACCTTTGGAGGAACCGTGCATGGATCCCAACTTGCCATGACAGAGGCCTAGTTCTGTAAAAGGGTATGAGGGAACAGCAGTTTCTAGGCCTTTCCACATCTCTCTGTGTAAGGTATTGCTCAACATCTTCTCCAGCAATGAGAGAGTACAGTACATAGCAACATATTGAACAAAATCACTATCAATAGTTATCAGTGCTAGATATTCCCATAACTGTCTCAGTCCTCACCAAAGCAATGGCAGTTTAGTTTCATTATCTCATCAGGTGTTCTCTCCTTCACAGCACCATAACCAGTGGTTTTTGCAGTGGTTAACACGGAGACCATTTGATTGTGGATATCTCCTTCATACAATATCAAATACAGGGAGACCCCAAAAGTGGCAGACAAATAAGACCAAAATATGTTGTTTGAGCAACATATCCTCACATAAGACATTATCACTCCGTTCAAGATGATATTTGGTGGACTGAGCAGAGGAGGAGGAAAAGGAGCAGAGATCGTTTATTAGTCTGTATTGTCCCTGGGCCACGAGGATGGTCCAGCACTGAGGCGAGGCGGTGGTAGCAGGGGAACAAGGGCCACTAACTCAGTCAGTCCACTAGCAGCCCATGAAGCAGATGACAGCGATCCCACGATGCTGGAAATAACCTCCCACTGGCCCTCACCCTGCACTGGCTATCTGCTCTGCTGTGGCCCAGCTCAGACTGGCCATCTGGAAACATCATGAAAGGGCCTACGGAAAACATTGTAATGACGACAGAACTATTTACATGATGCGTCTGCCTTGCGCGTTCTTTCTTTGCTCTCCCATCATGCACACTTCAAAAGACATATTTGGCTCAGATGTTTGAAGTTGTTGCTGGGGGAGAGGGCTAGTAAGAGTGAAGAGGAAAGGAGATGGGGACTGTAGCCTGGATGAGGATGGCGATGACGTCACAGAGATGTTGAGGGGCGTTGGAGAAGAAGTTCTAGAGGCTAGGTGGTTCCACACTGGTGTGTCTGTTGGTGGGTCACGCCCCCGGTGTTGTCTAGAGCTGTTCCGCTGGGTGATGTGGTGGGCGGTGTGGAGTGTGCTGTCGTGAGTGGTGTGCAGAGTTGTGTTCTTGGTGCTGTGGAGGAACGGGGGTGGAGGTACTGGGACCCGGTCCGCTGTTGGCCAGGTACTTGGCCCTCATGCTGGAGGTGTACTGTTGAGAGAAAGAGAAAAGTAAGGCGTAACAAAACAGCATGGGATGACCCGTGTATTCACAGATAAAACATTTTCATCCAATAAAGAACTGTAGAAAAGTCATGAACGGGGCCTCAGTAAAACATTGTAATGAAGGCCGTAGTCTTTACATGTTGCCTCTGCCTCAGGGGTGTATATTTGATATTTTCTATGTTTGAAAGTGCAGGTCTTTGCCCTGACATAAAAAAAAAGCATGACTAATGTAACACACTGAGAACAACAGGTCACCTTAACAAATCAATAGAGAGGGTTTGGTTTTGAGGGCTGGAGAATGAACAAGCTCCACACATCACAACACCAACAGAGAAAACATTCTTCTCCGCTGTGCAATCTGGTTTCCGAGCCGGTCACGGGTGCACCTCAGCCACACTCAAGGTACTAAACGATATCATAACTGCCATCGATAAAAGACAGTACTGTGCAGCCGTCTTCATCGACCTTGCCAAGGCCTTCGACTCTTGTCAATCACCATATTCTTATCGGCAGACTCAGTAGCCTCGGTTTTTCGGATGACTGCCTTGCCTGGTTCACCAATTACTTTGCAGACAGAGTTCAGTGTGTCAAATCGGATGGCATGCTGTCCGGTCCTCTGGCAGTCTCTATGGGGGTGCCACAGGGTTCAATTCTCGGGCCGACTCTTTTCTCTGTGTATATCAATGATGTTGCTCTTGCTGCGGGCGATTCCCTGATCCACCTCTACGCAGACGACACCATTCTATATACTTTCGGCCCGTCATTGGACACTGTGCTATCTAACCTCCAAACGAGCTTCAATGCCATACAACACTCCTTCCGTGGCCTCCAACTGCTCTTAAACGCTAGTAAAACCAAATGCATGCTTTTCAACCGATCGCTGCCTGCACCCGCATACCCGACTAGCATCACCACCCTGGATGGTTCCGACCTTGAATATGTGGACATCTATAAGTACATAGGTGTCTGGCTCGACTGCAAACTCTCCTTCCAGACTCATATCAAACATCTCCAATCGAAAATCAAATCAAGAGTCGGCTTTCTATTCCGCAACAAAGCCTCCTTTACTCACGCCGCCAAGCTTACCCTAGTAAAACTGACTATCCTACCGATCCTCGACTTCGGCGATGTCATCTACAAAATGGCTTCCAACACTCTACTCAGCAAACTGGATGCAGTCTATTACAGTGCCATCCGTTTTGTCACTAAAGCACCTTATACCACCCACCACTGCGACTTGTATGCTCTAGTCGGCTGGCCCTCGCTACATATTCGTCGCCAGACCCACTGGCTCCAGGTCATCTACAAGTCCATGCTAGGTAAAGCTCCGCCTTATCTCAGTTCACTGGTCACGATGGCAACACCCATCCGTAGCACGCGCTCCAGCAGGTGTATCTCTCTGATCATCCCTAAAGCCAACACCTCATTTGGCCGCCTTTCGTTCCAGTACTCTGCTGCCTGTGACTGGAACGAATTGCAAAAATCGCTGAAGTTGGAGACTTTTATCTCCCTCACCAACTTCAAACATCAGCTATCTGTGCAGCTAACCGATCGCTGCTGCTGTACATAGTCTATTGGTAAATAGCCCACCCATTTTCACCTACCTCATTCCCATACTGTTTTTATACTGTTTTTATTTATTTACTTTTCTGTTCTTTTGCACACCAATATCTCTACCTGTACATGACCATCTGATCATTTATCACTCCAGTGCTAATCTGCAAAATTGTAATTATTCGTCTACCTCATGCCTTTTGCACACATTGTATATAGACTCCCCCTTTTTTCTACTGTGTTATTGACTTGTTAAATGTTTACTCCATGTGTAACTCTGTGTTGTTGTCTGTTCATACTGCTATGCTTTATCTTGGCCAGGTCGCAGTTGCAAATGAGAACTTGTTCTCAACTAGCCTACCTGGTTAAATAAAGGTGAAAAAAAAAAAAAAAAAAAAAATCAGGGTCCCCCCTGCAAAACAAATGCATGTGGGATACAGCACTGGGGTTTTGCCTTGGGGGAATGTAACCCTGGGAGTCATTTGGACAGCCTATTGTGAACACCTAGGATCAGCAGTATGTTCACAATATCTCAGATTCCCCTACCCTCAGATTTGGATCTGAACAGTGTGTGTGAGATCAGAAATGTAACTGCCTGGTGCATAAAATCAAGCTTCAGTCTGCATTTTGGTTGGAAATGGAAATAATTAACTGCATGCTCAGTCTGTGATGTAAACCTGAAATATAGATCATTTTGTCCCTTAACTGCTTTACCTGTATACCATTTGGAATTCTACCTCAGAGATAGAGACAGGCTTCACTACAGACTATCTGTAGTATCTACCAATAGTATCTACCTACAGTATCTACAGTATCTACAGATCTATATACAGTATCTACCTTATAGTATCTACTTATAGTATGTATAGTATCTACTTATAGTATCTTTCTTATGGTATCTGCTTCCAGTATCTACTTGCGGTACCTGCCCGCGGTATCTACTTGCGGTACCTGCCCGCGGTATCTACTTGCGGTACCTGCCCGCGGTATCTACTTGCGGTACCTGCCCGCGGTATCTACTTGCGGTACCTGCCCGCGGTATCTACTTGCGGTACCTGCCCGCGGTATCTACTTGCGCCTACCTGCCCGTGGTACCTACTTGCGGTACCTGCCTTGCGGTACCTGCCCGTGGTACCTACTTGCGGTACCTGCCCGCGGTACCTGCCCGCGGTACCTACTTGCGGTACCTGCCCGCGGTACCTGCTTGCGGTACCTGCCCGCGGTACCTGCCCGCGGTACCTGCCCGCGGTACCTGCCCGCGGTACCTACTTGCGGTACCTGCCCGCGGTACCTGCCCGCGGTACCTGCTTGCGGTACCTACTTGCGGTACCTGCCCGCGGTACCTACTTGCGGTACCTACTTGCGGTACCTGCCCGCGGTACCTACTTGCGGTACCTGCCCGCGGTACCTACTTGCGGTACCTGCCCGCGGCACCTACTTGCGGTACCTGCCCGCGGTACCTACTTGCGGTACCTGCCCGCGGTACCTACTTGCGGTACCTGCCCGCGGTACCTACTTGCGGTACCTGCCCGCGGTACCTACTTGCGGTACCTGCCCGCGGTACCTACTTGCGGTACCTGCCCGCGGTACCTACTTGCGGTACCTGCCCGCGGTACCTACTTGCGGTACCTGCCCGCGGTACCTACTTGCGGTACCTGCCCGCGGTACCTACTTGCGGTACCTGCCCGCGGTACCTGCTTGCGGTACCTGCCCGCGGTACCTGCCCGCGGTACCTACTTGCGGTACCTGCCCGCGGTACCTGCCCGCGGTACCTACTTGCGGTACCTGCCCGCGGTACCTACTTGCGGTACCTGCCCGCGGTACCTACTTGCGGTACCTGCCCGCGGTACCTACTTGCGGTACCTGCCCGCGGTACCTACTTGCGGTACCTGCCCGCGGTACCTACTTGCGGTACCTGCCCGCGGTACCTACTTGCGGTACCTACTGTGAAAGGATGTGACAGGTTTACAGAACTAACAGGACTTATTCCACTTGCCTATAGCTCCTATATAATATACATGCCATTTAGTTTTTATCCAAAGTGACTTGCAGTCACGTGTGCACCCAGGATCATCAGCGTTGCCAGCGCCATGCTCGGCCAACTGGATAGAACCAGACGTTATATCCTGCACACGGTTTTACTGAAAAGTGGCCTTGCCAGATCAATGTGACTTTCAATGGGAGTCTCTCAGACTTAGAGGTAAAGTGAAGTGGAGATCATCCCACTCCACACTCAGGAGCCATTTGACCCTTTATAGTGTACATCTATGAGCTCTGAAGGCCAGGAGAGAGACGGAGACATAGGTGGAACAACCTGACAGTAGCAGAAAGATGTTCTGGCTCACAGAAGAAGTCAAGACTTCCAAAATGAACCAGTACAAGTCCTGGACCAGGGGAATCCCCCTGGGAACAAACTGGATAAAGTTGTTCTCTTCTACAGTAATTGACTTGTTCATTTTTCAAAACCGTCAAACCCTAAAAAAGTCCACTCAGATGTCATTCACAGTGTCCACTCCTTTCCAGACCCTCCCTGGTTCAGGTGGAAAGGGGAATGCAACAGTCTGAAGGGCTCGGCAGACGAGCACGAATGTCCTTTTCTGTTGGATGTCGGCTTAAATGTTCATGAAAGAAAGGCCGCGATGAGCCTGAAGACAGGACAAGAACGTGGCGTGTACCACCTAAAACAGCTGCAGTGCTGGGGGATAGGAAGGCATGCTGCCCAAGGCCACAGTCAGGGGACACGCGTTAGGTGAGGGGTCACACTAGCAAGACACAGGAGGGCAGTGGGGTGGCAGGTAACTCTGGTTACGGCGTGGGTGGTTGGGGTGGGAGACTTGGTTTGGGGGCGAACACAGGCCAGTAAGTGAAGGTGGGGGGGATGGGGGGGGCATTGTCTGTACCTGTTAGCATAGCGGAGGAGGTTACCAAAACGATCTCTCACTCGCCGAGGGCTTTAACTGCCAGCTGTTGCGGCTGTAACTGTCCATGTCGGCAGTCAAATACAACTGTGTGGGTTTGCAGGAAAGAAAACAACAGCGACAAGACAGTATAGAGAAGATACACAGCGCAGAGTCTAGGCCCAAGCAGACACATGGACACCAAGGAGGGGCTCAGCCTCCAGGACAGGAAGGCGACCGGCCAGGGAGGACCAGGGACCACTGACGGAGGGATTCAGGTTGACTTACAACACACAACCTGTGAAGACTGGTAGCTAGGATCGTCATGTTGACTCTAGCCCTTACTGTGAGCCAAACTCACTTGAATATGTCAAAATAAGAGGCAAAAACAATGCACTTGCTACATTGAGACATCATTTCCAAAGCCAGGCCCCGTTGGCAGACTGTTTACTTTAAAACAAGATCTCATCGGAAGATCTTTCATTATCATCATCATCATTATCGTGTCCTACACAACGGCTGCCAAATGACCCAGTCAGTGGAGGTGTTCTGCCAATCAGTGTATAACGTAGACATTGGGACACTTACCGAGGGAGGAGGGGACTCTCTCTCTATCAGTGGGGTGTTCTCACACCGCGGGTTCTGGAAGGCATTGGCATTCTGGGTCCTGTGTAACAGAACAAACACACACTCCAAGGTTAAACACAGGCGGAGATGGAACTACAGCTGCAGAACCTGCGCGCGCACACACACACACACACGCACAGAAACAGGTGCAAACACGTACATGACTTACTGACCCTCAAAATATACTTTCCATGCCACAGAAGCACGTACACCCACATATACAAATAGTTCATGATACCATTTAAACCCCTACAGGCACCACAGACACAGAACCCCACAGTACATCCCAGGCTGTACTGTGCTGTACAATCCACCAAAACCAGAAGTACCAACAAATCCCCTCCCCCAGCCCCCATCCTAAGAGGTCCATTCATAAGGCTGTTGGCCTTGGGTTTCAAAGGGCCACAGCTGGAGAGCAACAGCTGCATCGCTCGTGGCCGCCAGAATGTGACCCTCTATGGGAGAGCAGAGCACCGCTCCTCTCGTTCTCTGTGCTAGCACAGCCCTGGGTCACATGGTATCTCACATTCCTCAATCCTCACCACCACAGCCTGCTTTGAACCTTTCAACACTGAGAAAGTGGAGGGGAAGTGCACCCACTGTTCCCCAGTGATTCTCTTTGAGACGAGTGTTCCACGGGACTGGCGTTACTGTACTCACATGTACTCTGTGACGGGGGCGTTGCTGACGGTGTGTGCTGCAGCAGGGATGCTGGTCTCGCTGCCGTAGCTGCTGCCACAGCTGTACAGGCTGGGCATGTGGACGCGGTACAGGTTGTCATGGTTCTGCAGTCTGCCTCCGTGGGCCATGGACTCCTCCTCGCTGTCCGCCTCGTTCCTAGAGACAGAGAAAGAGAGAGAGACACTGCTGAGTCACAGGTCCACCAGGACACATACGACCAGGGTTGGAGTCAATTCCATTTCAATTCAGGAAGAAAACAGAAATTACAATTCAACTTCCACACTTTCTCATAGAAAATCATTGAGGAAAAGGCAACAGAAAACATGTCATACCCGAAGAAGGATGCAGCGCCCCCTGCTTGGACCAAATGAGATATTACATGTGACTAACACATATCAGTTAATTACTATAGCTCCTGCCTTGGGCAAATCAGTGTCATTTTGTAAATGTCAGATCTCTATGGAAAGACGCACCATTCACCCAAGTTTAGTCAAAATCGGGCCAGCATTGTCTGAGGTATTGCGTGTGACAAACGTACAAGGACACATCCACAGTCCCATTCTCAATTTCATCATGGGGGACAAAAATTGGAATGACAGTTATTTCCAAACTGAAATGGAATTACAACCCTGCAGAGTGACAAACGGCCACAAGAGGGAGGCCCTATCCCACTGATGGGGAGAGCAGCAGCGGCACAAAAACAGGCACATTCACAGTCACGTTTTGCATTCATCCACGGCCACGTTTCTATTCAATTTCTTCACTGCCCAAGGGGAGACGAAAGAAGTCTTCTCTTTGAAAAAGGGATAGCAGCAAATCCCCACTGAGCTTAAGGAATAAAACCACGCTCCACTAAGATATAAATGTATTCAGTTTCTACACAAATATTACAGATTGATCTGCTACAATACAGATTGGTTCACTTCGCCATTTCTGTTCAAACATGAGCTGTGATCGTGACTACCGCAAGGGAACCACTGAAAGCCCACATTGTCACATTTTCAAAAAAATGAAAGACATTTCCCCCTGTAGCACAACGGTCTAGATATAAAACATGGACAACAAAAGAAGACAAAAACAGCCCTTGTGGCGCTGCAGTGAATAGCGCTGATGATGATGACATGGTCATGGTGACTTGTCTCCCTCTAGTGTTCAACACACCACCCACAGCGTTCTCCTCCACACAGCTAATTAATGACATCATCCCATTCAGGGCAGCACGCATTCACCCATACAGAACATTACGAAGACAGAGTACGTACTGGGGGGGCGTAACTAATTTCCAACATTGCCGTGTTCATATATAAAACATATCAATGGGATGGCTTATGGCATTAAAAGCAGTAAAGCTTAATGTTGGGTTATTAAGAACTACATGCATCATTACAACAATGAGCTATTACTCAAATATGTCATTTAGAAGATGCATTCCTATTAAAAAAAACCTTTGCTGTGTAACAGGAACAGCGAGCTGAGATAAAACTGCAGAACATAACATATCCACCAGTATCCTCAGAACTCTGCTAATTACATAGTGGAGTTAAACTGGAGGCGTGGCTTGGGACAGCTAACTCTCATCTCTCTTACAAGGCATTATGATTCATCCTATCCATCTGCTGCTGATAGGGGCACCCAGCGGAGGGAAATCAGATGGATTTCATAAAGTACAACGTCAACCTCCAAAATTACACCACTCCATGCAATGGTTGCAATAGATTTAGGCAAAGCTTTGCACGATTAGGGAGAGGGGGATAACAGGAAGTGATACTTGGGGAAGCAGCTGGGCCCTCCTGGCCAGGTCCCATGGAACACGCTGCCAGTGTTCTACACACTAGCAAAGGAAGACTAAAATCAGCTAACACATTTAGTCAGGGGTTTAGAAACTCTTCAGGAAGAAAAATGATTAAATTGTATAATAGTATTTTCTCTGTCTGTCTACAGGCTAATCATTAGAGTCATTTCCTTGTAACGTAAAATGGGCCTCCGAGGCTACAGTCCACGATTCAGGCAAAAGCTCTATTAACTAATGTATGAGTTCTATTGGAAGCAATTCTAAATGGTTTCTCAAACCCTGAAATACCTAAAACATTGTTAATTTTCTGAACCATTTTGCTCATAGACATGGAGCACTAACATAGAAACAGAAATAGCATTGAGGTCCAATTGGATGGACTGTATGTGGTACTGGAGGATAGTAGTGTGTATGGGAGAAGGGTTCTAACCTCTTGTTGTTCCAGGTGTGAGGTAGACTGCAGACGATGGAGCTGAACATGAGAGCCGTGACGAAGGAGAAGAACACCAGGTAGATCAGGCCCTCCAGTCCATCATAACACAACCCTGTTATACCCTGGACATAGTCCTGGAACACAACACAGTTAATAACACAACCCTGTTATACCCTGGACATAGTCCTGGAACACAACACAGTTAATAACACAACCCTGTTATACCCTGGACACAGTCCTGGAACACAACACAGTTAATAACACAACCCTGTTATATCCTGGACATAGTCCTGGAACACAACACAGTTAATAACACAACCCTGTTATACCCTGGACATAGTCCTGGAACACAACACAGTTAATAACACAACCCTGTTATACCCTGGACACAGTCCTGGAACACAACACAGTTAATAACACAACCCTGTTATACCCTGGACATAGTCCTGGAACACAACACAGTTAATAACACAACCCTGTTATACCCTGGACATAGTCCTGGAACACAACACAGTTAATAACACAACCCTGTTATACCCTGGACACAGTCCTGGAACACAACACAGTTAATAACACAACCCTGTTATACCCTGGACACAGTCCTGGAACACAACACAGTTATAACACAACCCTGTTATACCCTGGACATAGTCCTGGAACACAACACAGTTAATAACACAACCCTGTTATACCCTGGACACAGTCCTGGAACACAACACAGTTAATAACACAACCCTGTTATACCCTGGACATAGTCCTGGAACACAACACAGTTAATGAGGCCTGTACGACAGGACATTGATGCAATTGTGCAAGAGCAAATGTGAAGTTTTGCAATGCCTGGACACAATACTACTAACATGGTCACAGATCTGTCTGCACATAGTATACTCCACTGTCTAGTAGGGCGATACTTAGGTGCCAAGACGATGTATTGGGAACCTCACAATTGTAATCTGTACTGCGATTCGATACTGTGACTTTATTGCGAGGCGATCATTCAAAAACATTGCTGCTGCAGAGGGACAAGATAGAGCCACGAGAAAACAAGTTATCAGTCATGGAAATAGAAGTGCTGAAAACAAATGGGCTTCCTATTTAAAATTATGAAGGACAAATAGTGGAGTTTTGGTGCAGGTACAGACAACTAGCGCACAGATAATACTGCGATACTGTCAAAACTATGCGCCATCTTTTCAAAAATAATACCCCGATATGTAACTGCATGGATCTTTCCTCCCATCACTACTGTCTGGTTCGTTGCCATGTATCTATGACAACTAGTGCACAGGATAGAGGTTCACATCACGTCATAGAAATACAACTAACCTACCAAACAGATGCTACATTTTGCCTGCCTGCTACACAGGGGTACTGTACACAGCGCCCTATCTGACACACATACTGGGGGGAGGGAGGTTAGACATGACTATTTAATGATACATGGCGTGGAGGAGTGAGAAAGCAGGCCAAGACGGTGCTTTTCCAGCGCCTTGCTTCAGAGCCAAGCAAATTACAGTCATTATCGAGAGGAAGTAGCTTGACGACATGCGCAATACCCGGGAGTGCTATTCAACATGACCAAAGCAGAGTAAGTTGGGAATAATATTGTCCAGCTTTTAAAGAAAACATTTCATGACGACCACTTCTGCTTCCTGCATTTGCACTGAGAGACGTCTTGGTTGTTCCCTCTAGGTACAGCATGTTTACATGTGATGTAGAGGCAGGCACGTTACACCATCCTCCTGGGTCACGCTCAGCACAATGTTTAGAAAGAAATATACGATGCAGAACAAACATCCCTCTCTGTAGAAGAACAAACCACGTCAGCTCTATTCACGTCATGACATTCTATCTGCTCCTGAAAGTGGCCTTGGTTTCGGCTGAATGTGAGCTCCTGGGCTACTGCTTGATTGGATCAGGTCCTCCTGCCCTCCGCTGTGAGGGCTGTGAGTGGTGGGGATGAGAGTGGGAGTGACAGTAGGAACAGTGAGACCCAGGCAGGGTTCTGACAGTGTGACAGTGGGCACCGGCCACATAGGGGTTAACAGAGGAGGACGTGAAGAGCTGTCAGGTAGGGCTGCTACTACAGATCAGAGAGATATGCAGCTCAGCCCAGGGCGGCGGATGCACTGCAGGCAGAGAGGAGCAGGTCTGAATACAGGGTTGAACCAAGAGCAGTGGAGCAGAGTTGAGCTCAGCTAAGCGGAGCACAGACGCACGTGCACAGGAGTGTGAACTGTGAACATGGTCCTCTCCATCACACAGGCAGAGGGAAAGCCAACTGCGGGTCAAACAACGACTCACTGGACCGTTCACACACAGCTTGCAAACACATCTGCCAACATCATCGGACTGGACATGCACCGAATGGACCGTACATGCTAACAACCACATCCCAGAGAGGGATATGTACACATGTAGACCGTGACCACGCAACACAGAGACCATACGACATCCCCTGTGGAGTAAGGATGTTAGCCATGGTCCCCCTGGTGTCCCAGGCAGGAAGGCAGCTCACCATGTGCAGGCTTCGGCAGTCCACCAGGGCAGTGAGCTGATGCAGGCCGATCTCTGTGGTGTTCAGCACCCCCTGGATCTGTTCTAGATTCCCCTGCAAGACACAAACACACAAACACTTTAAAAACAGGGCCAGGTCTACATTTAACACAGCAAATTAGGCCAGACCACTGTCTCAGTGAGCGTGTGTGTGTGTGTGTGTGTGTGTGTGTGTGTGTGTGTGTGTGTGTGTGTGTGTGAGAGAGATACTGGCAGTACTTAATTTTTCGTGTCCTACTTACACTAGCAAAGAAGGTTGGTATGACGTCAACAAAAGTAGAGAGTCGGCGAAACTTTGAGAAAACTCCCAAACCAGAAGAGAGTCAGCAACCCTGACGCCTCGTGCAGACAGACTCCAAGATTTTAATGGTGCGCACCACATCCCATTGAAATGAAGGTACTTCCTCCCAAACCTCAAATTTAGGCTATACCGCCGTCTGTCTGCACGAGGTGTAATAACAAACCACGTCCGGATTCTCCTATGGGCTGTAACAGCCGGCAGAGAACAGCGTCTGTCCAGAGGTCTATTTTAAATGACTAATTGGGACATGAGGGCTGATGAGTGTCGATGGAGTTCTACTTCTCTGGTAGCCCAACAGAACGTGAAATGTTCCTGTGAACTCAGCATTTTCTCTCTCTTTTTTTGTTGTTGTTGAATTTTTACCCCCTTTTTCTCCCCAATTTCGTGGTGTCCAATTGTTAGTAGCTACTATCTTGTCTCATCGCTACAACTCCCGTACGGGCTCGGGAGAGATGAAGGTTGAAAGTCATGCGTCCTCTGATACACAACCCAACCTAGCCGCACTGCTTCTTAACACAGCGCGCATCCAACCCGGAAGCCAGCCGCACCAATGTGTCGGAGGAAACACCGTGCACCTGACAACCTTGGCTAGCGCGCACGGCACCCGTCCACAGGAGGCGCTGGTGCGCGATGAGGCAAGGATATCCCTACCGACCAAACCCTCCCTAACCCGGACGACGCAAGGCCAATTGTGCGTCGCCCCATGGACCTCCCGGTCGCGGTCGGTTACGAGAGAGCCTGGGCGTGAACCCAGAGTCTCTGATGGCACAGCTGGCGCTGCAGTACAGCGCCCTTAACCACCCGGGAGGCCCCAGCATTTTCTCTCTTCACTGTCCCACTGAAGTATGCTCTGTGCACACAGTGGAAAGAGTAGTGCTGGACAATACAACACAGGGCTGTACAGAGGAGGTCAGTGAAAGTAACAGGAGCATAACACAAAGGTGACGTGGCAGCAGACTCTTGTGGCCAGGTGCACTCGTCTCCTCTCTCTCTGCCTCTTGGTCCACTGGTTCCATTCAGTGCACCGTGCAACTCATAGAACTGCTACAATATTACAGTGTGTCCAGACCAGGGGGAAGGCAGGGTGTGTTTAGCATCAGTACTCTGGCAGGTGGCATTCACAGCAGGAAATAAAGTGACAGATGTCAGGAGGCTCACCTTAGTTTGGGGGTACTCTCTGGTGGCCGAGCGGAGCAGCTCAGACACGTCGTCCTGCATCTCCACTAAGGCTTTGTGGCTCCCGGACAACTTCTACAACACAAGAGGGGAAACATGACCGCCTGTATCAGACATGGCACTGAGTACTGCGCTACTTGTTCAATGTCTTCGTGACAAACCTCCTGACCCTAACACAGAAATATATATATATATTAAACCATGCTAGCAAACTCTAGTCCTTTCTGATGGTCAAATATGTCCCTTTACACTCAACCCAATGTCGGCATTGACACCTGGTACCTGTGAGATATATTACATATATATCAACCCTTTTTCATAACAGATGTTGCTGTGATAGCTAGCCTGGGCTTGTGCTGCACTGAGAAGAGGGGGGGAAAAAAATACTACAGTCCATTTAATGCAAGTCATGGATAGGGTGTTATGGTAGGGTCTCCAAATCACATTAATACACTGGCAATGGCCTTAGTGGCTGTTTCACAGTTCTACATTTACACCTCCGGGGAAAAGCTGACATTTGGCCTAAAAGATGAAAGGCACAGGGAGTGTGTATTTTGTTCTGTCTTACCTAGCAAGACCACTCCTCTCTAGGTGGACTGGTACAGAGTGTACGTCACAATATGCTTTTTGTGACCCAAAAACAGTCTTGCAGCCTTGACCCGTATTCTTTGAACAGAAAGCTTTTCTGGGAGATATGTTTTGTCAGTAAACATTTACTGTACATCAATGTTTTGCGACATCTAAATTAGTAAATTAAAAGCTACAAAGTGAAAAGATTATATTTTCCCCCTGAAGTAGCTGTGGTTGACAAGTCTTACTCCTCTTAATAAGACTCAGGTTCTTGCCAGCAGGCAGAATGTGTTCTAACGACGTCATTTCCACCAACTTCACCCGCTGGGTTAAAGCTGCTGCTTTTAAGGCCGAGGCGTTGGGTGTGAAATGTTCATCTGAGACGGCAGTCCACAGATGAATCTATAAAGGCCGCATATGATCATCATCGCCCTTCCTTTCGTCCAATGGGATCGTCTCATTCACACGCAGAGGTCATTCGGAGGTCATAGATGAGAGAAGATATGTGCATACTTTATACAGTATTAGCTAGATGTTAGCTAGATGAGAGGCATCTCACTGTTCAGCCTCAATAGATCAGATAAATTATAACCCGCATCAAAGTTACACGTTAGCCTGATTCACGCATATACTGTACACTGAAAAAGATATGAATACTAAACATGTTAGAAAACCAACACATCCCTGCTGCCTGTGAGGCCTATATCAAAGCGCTTTGCTAAAATATGATGGCCAGTAAAAGTCTGTTTGAAGTAGCCTACCTGTTGGAATGGGTTGGTTTGGCCCACACTGCATGTCATGTAGTACTGCAAAATGTCTGTGGAAAAACACACACAACAGATGATGACACATCAGATGATGTGAGCAGACAACCTCAGTCTAGTTAGTTCTAGTAGTACAGTAACACTACTAGAAGGTGAATTGCAATACCACATTCTCACAGAGGACATCATATTATATCCAACCATTTCCCCTGCAGGTCCTCTCATTCACCACTATGGTGACTTACTGGATGTTTAAAAAAAAAAAAAATTTAAACCCCTTTTTCGTGGTATCCAATTGTCTCATCGTTGTAGAACTCCCGTACGGACTCGGGAGAGACGAAGGTTGAAAGTCATGCGTCCTCCGATACACAACCCAACCAAGCCGCACTGCGCACATCCAACCCGGAAGCCAGCCGCACCACCCGGAGGAAACACCGTGCACCTGGCTAGCGCACACTGCGCCCAGCCCGCCACAGGAGTCACTGGTGCGCGATCAGACAAGCCCTCCCTAACCCGGGAGACGCTAGGCCAATTGTGCGTCGCCCCACGGACCTCCTGGTCGCGGCCAGTTACGTCAGAGCCTGGGCGCGAACCCAGCGCCCTTAACCACTGCGCCACCCGGGAGGCCCTGGATGGTATTTCTATTCCCTGACCTTGATATCCCATAGCCTTTATATGCCACTGCCTGAAGCAGTGCCCAGCCTACTGAATGTCAGCTGGGAACTCCATAACCAACAGTGATGTGGTATCATCTCAGGTCAGCTTCCCCAGAGACAGACAGACTAAGGATATTTTTGGGGTTGCTTTTCTGAAGAGGGTGAATAATGATCTTTGGGAGGGCCTGCAGGGTAATCAATGGCTGCCGATTAGCTGGGGGCTTGTGAGGAGAGGAGACTGGGGGCTTGTGAGGAGGGGAGACTGGGGCTTGTGAGGAGGAGAGACTGGGGCTTGTGAGGAGGAGAGACTGGGGTTGCGTCTCTAATTGTCACCCTACCTTACACCCTGGTCAATAGTAGTGCGTTATATAGGGAATAGGGTGCCATTTGGGACAGAACCTGGGTCGATGGGGACAGTTCAGAGCTCCGTAAACAATGCTAATGGGTTAGCTAGCAGCACGGCCAGGCACACTGTACCAGTAGGATTAACAGTATCCTGCTTTAGGGAACTCAATCTGGGACGGTGTGAGAAGGAGACATGTATTCTCACCCACACTGTGTGGGCCACACACTCATGCAATTGAATAAATAATGATATTTGCGAGTTCGTGACTCAAACATAGCGCAGGTTTGAATCAGAGTGGCTCTACTTCTGGTCCCCAGTATTAATCATAGAGAATATCACCAGCACCACCAACATAACACATGGCATCCTATTTCTGATGTGACACTGGTCTGTGACGTTCACTGATTACCACACAGTCAAATGGGTTCCGGATATACTGCACCGCACCCACGCACAGACACACACAGAGTGGTAGAGAGAAGAGCAAGTCTGCTCTGGTTATGGATGGGCCAGTTCACATCTGCTGTAGCTCCTCTAAACTGAGCTCCCTCCCTGTGAGTCTCATAAACAGTGGAATTATGGCACTGACAAGGGAAATTAACTGCTCATTCAATGATATCCTTGGATGGCCATATACAACAGGCTGAATAGAAGACCTCTCATTTACTGCTTGTAATAGTGTTTAAATCAGCCAGTCAGAGACGACAGACTCATAACTTAACTTTGTGGAAGATTCAATCATTCGGTTCAGGATTTTACTACCACAATGGCAGAGTGATATAAAAGAGAAACAATGGCCGAAACATTAAGCAGAAAGCGGGAGAATAGAACAGCCTTTCTGTTGGGGCTCGGACAGGGCAGTAAAGATAGACACATTACAGCCAGCGAGGAACAACCGATAACATGAAGAATGGAACCAGAGCTGTTGAAATGATTCCCAGAGACCTCAGTGCTGAAAAGTGAGGTACAGTGGGGAGAACAAGTATTTGATACACTGCCGATTTTGCAGGTTTTCCCTCTTACAAAGCATGTAGAGGTCTGTAATTGTTATCACAAGTACACTTCAACTGTGAGAGACGGAATCTAAAACAAAAATCCAGAAAATCTACTTGTTCTCCCCACTGTATAGCCTGTAGCGTTCGTTTACCAGGGCAAAATAAACAGGAAATCTACTTGTTCTCCCCACTGTATAGCCTGTAGCGTTCGTTTACCAGGGCAAAATAAACAGGAAATCTACTTGTTCTCCCCACTTTATAGCCTGTAGCGTTCGTTTACCAGGGCAAAATAAACAGGAAATCTACTTGTTCTCCCCACTTTATAGCCTGTAGCGTTCGTTTACCAGGGCAAAATAAACAGTAAATCTACTTGTTCTCCCCACTTTATAGCCTGTAGCGTTCGTTTACCAGGGCAAAATAAACAGGAAATCTACTTGTTCTCCCCACTTTAGCCTGTAGCGTTCGTTTACCAGGGCAAAATAAACAGGAAATCGTGTGCAGCAATAAAACCAATGGCTTGTCCAGGGCGGCCACTTCTCCTGATGCCGAGTGACAGGTATGAAATAAGGATAGAACGGAATAAAGGTAATGAAAAGGGTGACCTTTTGCAGATTGAGAACAACAACCTTAGGGGTGGAAGGCAAGGTCAATCTTAGGGGTCACAAACATGTACTGGACATCATGTTGAAGAGAAAGAGACTCTTGCAGAGTCATATCACCAATAGCGTACCCATTTAAAATCAAGGCTTGCAATGCCACAATTGTTCAGCTCGCTTTGAAGTCTAAAACCACCTTACATTCATTTGCAATAATTTCCAGTTCTGCTTTTAAACACACAGGCATGTTAACACGCAGGAAAAACAGAACACAGTAACACCACTGAATGCCCAGGTCCAGCCTCAAGGCAGTGTGTGAAGATAATGTACTGAACAGAGATGAGGTGATGCACATACAGTTGAAGTCGGAAGTTTACATACACCGTAGCCAAATACATTTAAACTCAGTTTATGACAATTCCTGACATTTAATCCTAGTAAAAATGCCCTGTCTTAGGTCAGTTAGGATCACCACTTTATTTTAAGAATGTGAAATGTCAGAATAATAGTAGAGAGAATGATTTATTTCAGCTTTTATTTCTTTCATCACATTCCCAGTGGGTCAGAAGTTTACATACACTCAATTAGTATTTGGTACCATTGCCTTTAAATGGCTTAACTTGGGTCAAACTTTTCAGGTAGCCTTCCACAAGCTTCCCACAATAAGTTGGGTGAATTTTGGCCCATTCCTCCTGACGGAGCTGGTGTAACTGAGTCAGGTTTTGTCGGGCTTTGTGACGGCCACTCTAATAGCTTGACTTTGTTGTCCTTAAGCCATTTTGAAAGTATGCTTGGGGTCATTGTCCATTTGGAAGACCCATTTGCAACCAAGCTTTAACATGATGATAACTGATGTCTTGAGATATGATGGCTTCAATATATCCACATAATTTTCCTCCCTCATGATGCCATCTATTTTGTGAAGTGCACCAGACCCTCCTGTAGCAAAGCACCCCCACAACATGATGCTGCCACCCCCTGTGCTTCACGGTTGGGATGGTGTTCTTCGGCTTGCAAGCCTCCCCCTTCTTCCTTCAAACATAACGAGGGTCATTATGGCCAAACAGTTCTATGGCCAAACAGTTCCCATGGTGTTTAGATTTGCATAATATTGTTTGTACAGATGAACGTGGCACCTTCAGGCGTTTGGAAATTACTCACAAGGAAGAACCAGACTTGTGGAGGTCTACAATTTTTTTTCTGAGGTCTTGGCTGATTTCTCTGGATTTCCCATGATGTCAAGCAGAGAGACACTGAGTTTGAAGGTAGGCCTTGAAATACATCCACAGGTACACCTCCAATTGACTCAAATTATGTCAATTAGCCTATCAGAAGCTTCTAAAGCCATGACATTATTTTCTGCAATTTTCCAAGCTGTTTAAAGGCACAGTCAACTTACTGTATGCAAACATCTGACCCACTGGAATTGTGATACAGTGAATTACAGTGAATTATAAGTGAAATAATCGGTCTGTAAACAATTGTTGGAAAAATGACTTGTGTCATGCACAAAGTAGATGTCCTAACCGACTTGCCAAAACTATATTTTGTTAACAAGAAATTTGTGGAGTGGTTGAAAATCGAGTTTTAATGACTCCCGACCTAAGTGTATGTAAACTTCCACCTTCAATTGCAGGTCTTAACAACAGTTCCACTAGCCAGGATCTACAGTTAATGTAGGCTTTCCTTACTGGAGCGCCTCCTCTAGTATTCATAAGGAGAGTAGACAGGGTAGAGAGCTCTATTCTCTCCAGCAATGACTTGACAATGGAGAGGGAAAGCTGGAGTGGTGATTTAGAAAAAGGATGACACTAACTGGGCACTATTGATGGGGGAAAAATATTGTTAAATCGATACAGTTACATAGTGTTATTTTTGACGATATATCGTATCGTTTTGACAATATTGCAATAATAGTATTTTTACTTCATAGCTTATTTTGTGAAATATGGAGCCAATTTGTTTTCAGCACTTTTATTTCCATGACTGATCAAAACTTGTTGTTTTCTCGTGGCTCCCTTGTGAGATGTGAGAATCGGAAGGCACCTAAGTATCGTGATTATATCGTCCCTGGCAATTCCCAGCCCTACTGGTGACTCTGTCAAATGATGCAGTACTTTCAACTGTAGTAGGAACAAACACCCACCCACCCACTCTGCCTGCCTGCTTCACCATAACATCTCTCCTCACCCCCCTCCTCCACTGGTCTTATCTCAGTCACACACACACACTACTTCACACACCCCTGGCTCCTTCTCTCTCCTCATCATGGGACCAGTTTGGCCAATTACGCCACAGGTCGCATTAGACACTTAAAATTCAGCGCAGCCAGTCACCCCTGGCTTGTCTGCCCGGCCACAGATGCTCTGGGGGTAATTTATTGAATCCTATTACAGGTTTGAGGAGGTAGCTCATGCACCCCAGCCCTGGTCCATAAATCTGAAAGCAATACATTTCACCGCTGGCCAGAGAAAAGAAAAAGGTTTATCTCTCTCCCCAGGGTGGGATGGGGGATTGATTGAGCATCACAGTGATTGGGCTTGTCTGGCAAATATTAAAGCGCTTTTGGCATTTGTGTGGTTGCTCTGTCATTATTTCCGCATCATATCCCAGTGTGTATGCTACTGAAGAGAATGAATCCAATCATTTGTCAGAGCTATCAAAAACATCCTCCAGAGGAGTACCCGACGACAAAAGAAACACTCATTTTATCAAACAAACAAACAGACTGTGTTAAAGCCACACTTTTCATTGGTGTTATGCATTTCCCCTATAACGATTTTCGACAACTGTTGTAGTTTTCTGTCAAGTTGAAGAGAGAATGCAATTCATAGTCAGCAGGTTGTTCTCCTCCAAATCAAACAGGATATGAAAGCTTACGTGACTGAGAAATCGAACAAAAACCTGCCTTTCGGCGTTCTTACACAAAACAACTTAAAAGTAGAGTTAGATGTGAATCTCACAGAGAGCAGTGTCTGGATTTCACTTTATGATCGATCTCTCAATAAACGTGACAAATCTAAGACACTGACGATTCCTCTTAATGAATCTTCACCTTTATTGAGCACTCCATACTGTTCGGTCATTTGGGTGACAAACATGTCTGGAGCAACGCAGAAGTCACTGGAGGTCTGCAGAGAGGGAGTAAAACACAGTCACACGCTGGGAAAAAACAAACATTTCCCAACAACACAGTAGTTAGAATAATGAGAATGTTTAGTCTGCAGGATAATCAGTCTCACTAGAGGATTCCATCAGGAGATAATAAAGATCACATGCATCATCGTGTCACGGAAGGAAGACGAGGCAGGGGGGTCATCTCTGAATCATACGCAGGGGAGGGCATTATCCATTTGAAATGGTGTGGGAGGGGGATATGCATAAAGACAGATCCCACTGGGTGCTAAATATTTGATAAAGGAATGCTGCGCACAATGAACGGCACATTGTACCAGCTATAAATTGTAGTAGCTAGTCTGCCTTGCAATTGTCCCTAGATAAACTTGGCAAGTGTTAACAACCCTAACTTCATGAATCATACTGATAATAGTACCTCATGCCAAACATGATTTTTTGTTCAGTGTCAGCTGGCCCACTGCAGTGATTCAGGTATAAGGTTGTACAGGTTCTAACTCCCACACTACTGGGACTGAGCTCTGGGTTCCAAGCCTCAACATAGAGATATAGAGCCATGTTCCCATGGAGACACTCACGGCAGACACAGCCAACTCCAGGCCCAGGGAGGCCCAGCTAATAACCAGAGCCAGGATGCCCAGAAGACACACTCTGCGGAAGGAGAGAGAGAGAGAGAGAGAAAGAGAGAGACAGAGAGCGAGGACAGAGGTTATTACAGTACTGCCACCCAGAAGAAATATCAGCCCGCACAGAGACGCACGAGATTGAACATCACTCAAGTTTACTATAGATTCACCCCGTTAGTTTACACGGGCAACGTTTCCCTCTACTGTGGGAATTGTGATCGAATCAACATAATTTGTCCCTTTCAAAGCAACATACCGGGGGAAAAAAACGTCTGAGATTTAGTTATAGGCAGACCGCATGTATCTGCGTGCACATTTTAGGGCTGACCCCATTTAGTAGACTGGTTGATTGTTTGGTCGACCGAGATTTCTATTGATTTTTATTTATCATCATTGTTTACAAGACATCTGTCTGATTGGCACCTGTCTGAGTGGACTAATCTATTGTGGAGGCCGTGTGGATGGCACAGTCCATCACTAAGAAGTGATACTGAAATTGTATATGGTTATATTACATAACAACAAAGGTGCAACACTAATAAAAATAATATTACTTTATAACAAATTATCTTTCTCCTGAGTTGGATAGAGGTCGCTGTCCGTGGTTCTGAAATATCAGTACGCTATTGAATTGGTGCATTTCCTAAACCATGTTGTTATGTGCATAATAACAAAGTAAAGCAACATATGTGGGAGGCAGCAGCAGAGTTTGGAGACGAGAAAACAGCCCGTGCCTTAATTGTCTAAGAAAAGTGAGGAGAGAGGAAACGCCATCTTAATTAGGTTTGTAATCAATAGCCCTAAATGTTATATGGGATCGGCTTTATAAATCATCCATATATATTGAACAGAAATAAGACATATCCTGCTTCTGTTGCCTGTTTGAGTGTTTGCTTAATAGCCTACTGATTCCGTGAGCACCAAGCCTCACGCAACCACAAGTCGGATAAACAATTTCACAAATTGGGCTGTTTTTAATCTACGCTATGCTGTAATAAAGTCTTTACATATTTTTTTTTTGTTAGAACAGCCTCTGGTATTATTTATCATTTATTTAGTGTTTACACGGTTCCAAATTGTCAGAAAAATTATATTTACAATAATAATAATGAAAAAAATAATAATAACAACCCTCCTTTCTTGTTATTATTACTAGTATGATCATCATCATCATCATCATCATTATAATAATAATAATAAGTAATGTCATTATCATTAGTAGGCTTAGTATGGCAGTATTGTATAACCACCATCGAGCTGTTGGCCTAAGAGTGCATCCTGTTTGGTCTTAATACCGTAACTCACTGAGGACTAGATTTCAATAGTTATATAGGCTACAGCAGTGTATCAATCATCCAGCTGTTCATATCATCATATAGCATACGAGTCATTAATGATTTGAAATGCAAATCAAGCATTTTAGTTCAATAAAATAAGGCACTCGGTGCTTGCTCTTTACCTTCTTTTTCTTGATATCCAGTATTTTCCACAACTACTGAAATTTATTCCACACATCTGACTTCCCCTTTACCTCCTGAGCAACCAGTAAACATTCCGGTTTCAAGTTTATTTGTCACGTCCTCTGCATCCCTTTTGCTGCCATGTGTTACGGTGTTCAGAGTTTGTTATAACTAATTGATTGATGTAATTATGATATGCTATAGGTCAGGCCTTATTGGTCATGTGCATGCGATGCATACATGCGTCACGTTAAGAGCAAGGGCCAAGGGAATAGGGAATGTTTTTCCTAAACAAATGAGGGATTTAGGTAACAGAACTTTTTATTTTGTAAAGTGGACTCAACACAATACAACAACACTTCCAGTCACCTCCTTGTCTGAAGGACAAGTGGCTAAACAGGTTAATGTCAAGCCCTGCATGTTTTCGAAAGTCTCATGGGATGTAGGCCTGTATCATAGAACAGTTATTTCAATAGTTATTTCCATGCTAAAATGTTATGGGATGCATTTTCAGATCACACACTAAACACACACTGTAATTTCCATAACGTTCAAGTTTGCTCTCAGCAGACAAAAATGTTCTCAATGCCGCAAAAAAATTGAGGGAACATTGCCTTGGACTGGGAGTTGCTTAGCCTTAACACCAAACGATGGCTATTACACATTATGACTGATCTAAATAAAATGCTGGAGGGTTTAATGTTGAGCTATGAAAAGGGAGACCTTGATTTCAACCCTAAACACCCACAGGGATACTGTTTCCCTCATCTCACAAGGAGAGTTAGGGTTAATTATGTTAGAGGAAGTACCCCTTCATTGGTCTCTGGGCAGGGCTTGAGGATGACCTGGGTCTGATTCACTGAGGATGTGTGAGATGAAAGGACATAGGAGGGATAGGAGAGCGGGACCTGGGGGAACCATAAAGCCCAACACTCTGGAACTGACCAACATGATAATGAGCCTCCCAAACTGACCCCGCTGTATCCACAGTCACAGATCATTAAATGAAATAGAAGGGGAGGGACTGAAGAGGAGGACAGGCAGTGATGAGCCTGTGTCCTTGAAGCCTTTAAAAAAAGGATCTAACATACTTTCCTGCAGAGTTATCAAGAGTTGAGACAGAGGAATTTTCTGAGAGATTAGTTTTAATGCACGTGCCAAATGGACTGTGACTGGCTGACACTTTAGGAAGCGTGAATTCGTCTCACATAATCGCAATGACAAGGCTGTTCAGCATACAGTGAAAAGTAATTTGCAACGGGCGAACAAAGTGATACTTGAGATAAAACTTCTGACACGTTGGAGGCTTTCATTTTGTTTAAATAATTCAATAGCATGACAATTGCTATAAATATATGGCCCAGCAGAATATGGTCCCCCTCCCCACAGTTCTTTTTGGTTCACTCCCTCACATGGTAGGACTTACCCAATAAGTGTTCCCTTGGAGTTGCGAATGAGGCCAAACAGCACCAACAGGCAGATGAGGATGTTGAAAAGCAGCAGGCCTAAGTAGCCCAGCCACCTGAAGTGGAAAACAACAATAACAACAGTCACAAACAACCACAAACACAACAGAACTATAGACCAACTGACTGAAGAAACCCCAACACCTGCTGACAAACGCAGCACAGTACAGCAAAAAGGAGTTTTCTATGACCACTGTACAAATCACATTGGTACTGCTAAAGAAATCAAAAGGATACAAACATGGGGATGGCTTCAAACATAAAACAAGAAGGAGACGTGATTTGAAGTCCACTTCCACTGCGAGATGCTGAGGGAGGAAGTGTTTGAGATGTCGAGAGGAAGTAGCAGGGAGGGTCGGCTGCGGAATCAGACTGATTAAACTGTAAAGGCCTTTCCACTGTTTACTGCAGTCATCTCTGTTAACGACTTTCACATTCATACAGAGCCAACTGAATATCACTGACTGGCTAGCTGGACGGTCTCACCAGGAGGCCAACTATCCAACTGTGAAATGTACTGAGGATATATAAACTATCTTACACTGCAGGGTTGTTAACACGAGTTACAGGAGGGAGGACTGTGTTGTGTGTTTCATCCAGTGTCTCCTCCCACTAAAATGGTTAATTTGAAGGGTTTCCCCAGAAAAATATGAGGTCTCTTGTGGTTCATATTAGCCTTTTCTGAGTATCAACTGAGATGACTCTCTCTCTAAAGGGCCTAGCAATGGAATTCTGCAGCACGACACCAGCATAAACATCAATCTACGAGGAATGACGTACTGTTCATGTAAACTGCTAATCCTCTAGTGCAGGATTCCTCTCAGAGTGGAAACTGTGTAGTTCTGTTCACACTCCATTAAACCCATGTTGCTGTGAGCTCCTGTATGTAAATGAAGCAGCAGCAAAAGTAGCTAATAATAAAAACTCCCTAATACCCAACTTGAAATACAAGCAATGTATCATACAACATGACAGGAAAACTAACTCCAACTACATTCACCTACAATAGCCAAACGATGTACTAAAACAAACAGGCCTCGGTTCTGGTAATGGTTTTGGTGAACAATAGAAATTGTATGTCATGAGATGTCATATATTGAGTCTCCCAGTCTGCCCATCTCTCACCTGTACCAGTCGTAGAGCTCGATGTTGACGGCCAGCTCCTCCAGGGAGATGTCTCTGTTTCCCCAGAAGGGGATCTCCACCATCTGCCTCACCAGCTCGTCCAGCTGGCCCTGCAGCTTCTGGATGATAGACAGATAGTCTGTGTGCTTGGCGTACTGGCCCTCCAGCTGCCCCAGACTGCCATCCACCGTCTGCTTCAGGGAGCCCGTGCCGTCTGATACCTAGGTAGTAGGCACAGGGAGGGACACCCAAAGTCACAAACAACCCATTCCTTATGGGGATAGACAAAATCAATAGTGTTAATTATATCATATCTATTTGGGGTTAGCAGGGGAATCACTGCTCCTTATAGTGATCAACAGTATGACTGTGAATGGTGGGCCCAGCCCATGTTATGGCTGTGACAGTAGAAATTTTGCTGTGGTGTCATTGTTTCAATGGGAGTTCTGAGTATTACCAGTTTCTGCACTCCTGCCACAGTGCGGTTGGCGTGGCGCAGGGAGTACGTCAGCCTGTTCACGCCGTCACAGGTCTCGCCGTTCCCATAGAAACCAACAGCAATGCCGGCGCTGAAGGGAGACAAAGGGGAGGAGAGGAAGCGGTTAGGAGGAGGAAGAGGGGTCGGCACAGCACGGCAGACAGACAGACGTACGGGGTAGGCGTGTGAACCCTGCATCAACCCTGCCAGGGATAGATGCTACTAAACAGGCAGCATTGAGCTACAGCAGAAAGACTCCCTATACAGAGTCCATAGCAACCAAGAGGAATGGGTCAGTAAGCCCCACGCCAGAACTAACAAAGGCTGCACTGACACAGGAGATCAACCCTTGCCCATTCATGGAGGCCGGAGATTATAGGGAGAGCCGCCCTGGCAATCACAAAGACCTACTGCCTCCCAGCTAGTGCTAGACCAGTGGTTCCCAACCAGGAGTACCAGGAGCCCTGAGGGTACTTGGCCTATCCACAGGGGGTACTTGAGAAGACTCATGAGACCATAGGCCTACTGGTAAAATGCACATGAGGGGGTACTTCAGGGGTACTCCAGGCAGAGAAAAATTCAGATGGTGGTACAGTAACCAAAAAAGGTTGGGAACCACTGCGCTAGAGTGGTTCCCAAGTGGAATCAAATGCATTCGAGGTGGCAACATACAACACTGAATTTCTGATGCACATACAGTGCCTTGCGAAAGTATTCGCCCCCCTTGAACTTTGCGACCTTTTGCCACATTTCAGGCTTCAAACATAAAGATATAAAACTGTATATTTTTGTGAAGAATCAACAACAAGTGGGACACAATCATGAAGTGGAACGACATTTATTGGATATTTCAAACTTTTTTAACAAATCAAAAACTGAAAAATTGGGCGTGCAAAATTATTCAGCCCCTTTACTTTCAGTGCAGCAAACTCTCTCCAGAAGTTCAGTGAGGATCTCTGAATGATCCAATGTTGACCTAAATGACTAATGATGATAAATACAATCCACCTGTGTGTAATCAAGTCTCCGTATAAATGCACCTGCACTGTGATAGTCTCAGAGGTCCGTTAAAAGCGCACACACCAGGCAGGTCCGAGATACTGTTGTGAAGAAGTTTAAAGCCGGATTTGGATACAAAAAGATTTCCCAAGCTTTAAACATCCCAAGGAGCACTGTGCAAGCGATAATATTGAAATGGAAGGAGTATCAGACCACTGCAAATCTACCAAGACCTGGCCGTCCCTCTAAACTTTCAGCTCATACAAGGAGAAGACTGATCAGAGATGCTGCCAAGAGGCCCATGATCACTCTGGATGAACTGCAGAGATCTACAGCTGAGGTGGGAGACTCTGTCCATAGGACAACAATCAGTCGTATATTGCACAAATCTGGCCTTTATGGAAGAGTGGCAAGAAGAAAGCCATTTCTTAAAGATATCCATAAAAAGTATTGTTTAAAGTTTGCCACAAGCCACCTGGGAGACACACCAAACATGTGGAAGTAGGTGATCTGGTGAGATGAAACCAAAATTGAACTTTTTGGCAACAATGCAAAACGTTATGTTTGGCGTAAAAGCAACACCCTGAACACACCATCCCCACTGTCAAACATGGTGGTGGCATCATCATGGTTTGGGCCTGCTTTTCTTCAGCAGGGACAGGGAAGATGGTTAAAATTGATGGGAAGATGGATGGAGCCAAATACAGGACCATTCTGGAAGAAAACCTGATGGAGTCTGCAAAAGACCTGAGACTGGGACGGAGATTTGTCTTCCAACAAGACAATGATCCAAAACATAAAGCAAAATCTACAATGGAATGGTTCAAAAATAAACATATCCAGGTGTTAGAATGGCCAAGTCAAAGTCCAGACCTGAATCCAATCGAGAATCTGTGGAAAGAACTGAAAACTGCTGTTCACAAATGCTCGAGCTGTTTTGCAAGGAGGAATGGGAAACAATTCAGTCTCTCGATGTGCAAAACTGATAGAGACATACCCCAAGTGACTTACAGCTGTAATCGCAGCAAAAGGTGGCGCTACAAAGTATTAACTTAAGGGGGCTGAATAATTTTGCACGCCCAATTTTTCAGTTTTTGATTTGTTAAAAAAGTTTGAAATATCCAATAAATGTCATTCCACTTTATGATTGTGTCCCACTTGTTGTTGATTCTTCTCAAAAAAATACAGTTTTATATCTTTATGTTTGAAGCCTGAAATGTGGCAAAAGGTCGCAAAGTTCAAGGGGACCGAATACTTTCGCAAGGCACTGTATCATCTAATTATTTACAAACATTCTGAATATTAGCTACCTATTAAAAACTGATACCAGTAGGCCTTTAGAAGTCTGAGTTGTCCTTTAGATTAGAATGCGATTGAATTTTGCTCAACAGTGAAACCCAAGAAATCCGTAGGAACTGAAGACCTGGTGAGAGTGGGACTGTTGCTCAATACATGTGGGGGGGTGATCAATTGAATCAACAATGAGAATGATATCAGGGGGTAGCCTTGTCTAAGGAGGAGTTGTCACTACTTTTAACCTCTTTCCCCTTTGGGAAACAAATACCTCACCGCCAGGGGTCACTACAGCATCTCTCTCTCTCTCTGTACTCAATTTGCTTATCGGCATGACGTAAAAATGTACATATTGCCAAAGCTTACTTTGGAGACTTACAATATTAACATAATTAAAATAATAAATATTCTCTCTCCAACTCCCTCCCATTGTGAGCAGTTCAATAGGAGTCACAATCACTGCCTCCCTGCTGACTGAGAGACTGCCGAGCCAGACAGCCAGCCCAAACAATAGCCTGGTGACCATATGGTCACTCTCAGCTGAACACATTCAAACTGGAGGAGCGTTCCATGTGTACAGCAGCTTGTTGAAGGACAGTCCATTTACAGTTCTCACACACACACACACACACACACACACACACACACACACACACACACACACACACACACACACACACACACAACATCAGATGGAGGACAGGCTCCATGCAGAGTCCTTCAGAGCTATAAACTAAAGTAAATAGGCCGATTACATGATGACATCATTATAAGGCAGTTGGAGGAACTGTACACGCAAGATGGAAGGAGGCCCGGGGGCAGCGTATCAAAGGAGACGTTCTGGTCAAACAGACTGGCTTTTAACATTGTATTGCAGGATTTCAAAGTTTCACTGCCATTATCCTACAGTAGGTTTAAAGCAGGTACGTTCAGTTGTGGTTCTCAGACAGACGCCATCTAAGGCTATGGTTACATGTTTTCTTGCAGCCGTAGCAGAGTCCCCATCATTCATGCAAGTCAGTACATCTGCCAGGATGATCTGTATAGGGTGTGGGTCTGGGGTAAGGCCAAACAAAGGGTTCCTCTGGCATTGATAAACATCTAGCTTGTTCAACACTAATGGAGCCAAGACCAGGCCATTCCAGTAATAACCAAAACTTTGAACATTTCAAAAGAGAAGTTTGAGTGTCATGCATGTAAGGCTGCAGCAATAACTAGGCTACATCAACAGAAACTAGGCTTACTCAACATAATGTCTCAGTTGAAGTGGAGAATCTTCAAGGACAGATGAGGAGAATATCTCTGAACAAAGAGTCAAACTGAATTCTACGATGCAGCCACGGCAAGTGATATCACATTTTGATGCACCATCAATGACTTATGAAATTGCCATGGCAACCACTTTTGAGCAAAGTTAAAGCAGTACAATACGACAATTACCTCAGGGAGGGGAGAAAGAAGCAGAGTCAATCATTATAGACATAAGACAAGTTAAAACCTGGAGAAAGACATTGTCGAAAGTGTTCCACAGGGATGCTGGCCCAGGTTGATTCCAATGCTTCCCACAGTTGTGTCAAGTTGGCTGGACACAAACCGTTCTTGACACAAACCGGTGCACCTGGCACCAAGTACCATACCCCATTCAAAGGCACTTAAATCTTTTGTCTTGCCCATTCACCTTCAATGGCACACATACACAATCCACGTCTCAATTGTCTCCAGGTTTAAAAATCATCCTTTAACCTGTTGCCTCCCCTTCGTCTACACTGATTGACGTGGATTTTAGGTGTTCTTAATGTGTTGTACCCTCAGTGTATATTGTGAAGACTAAGCTGATCTAGCCCTCCTATGCGGTCTAGACATCTTGTGAAAAAAAAAACAGACTTCAACGAACCACCCTACCAGTAAGATATAATATCAAATGTTCACCCCCCCATAAAATCAAGCAGTGAATTTGAAGCTCAGATCTTTCCCCTTTCCCTTAAAAAAAAAAAAAAAGCAGGTCTGTTTAGGCTTAACTCTTCATGCCTGTGACATAACATCCCCAGTCCTTTACACAAGAGCATCTGATGTCAGAGGGGATTAAATCAAATGTCATGTTGACAAGGGAAACACCTCCTGTTAAAATGGGAGCCAGTCCACTCCTCTTCACCCTGCAGCCAATGAGTGGATGGGATTGGCCATTTCCTGAACTGCTGCTAGCTAGGGCAATCTCTTCCTCTCATACTCTGAGGGATGGAAAGGTGAGCTGGAACTATGGGTTTGTGTTCAGGGCAAACAAAGCACATCTCCCTCTGGGGACTGGTAAACTGTGGTGGAAACTTAGAACAGGAAACACAGCCAGAGATTAAATACACAACAACCCCACTAGTTTGTTGGTTTAGTGTTGTTCGACCACCCTGATAGTTTAGGAGTTTGTAATGTTTTCTAGACACATCCGGTTTGTGTCGTTCATATTACACCCCCGTGCCGTTTCACAGAAATGTACAGAGCGTTGTTGTTTCTCTCACTGTAAGGTCAGTGATTCAGGACTGACAAAGCAGCAAGGCAATGTCTTAAGTGCTTTATGTTTAGGTGTTCACAAAGAAAATGCCAGAAATGACATATCCGAGTTCCATCTCCCGGTCATCGACCAGCACAGTGAGTTTACAGCAGGCTGAAGACAAACCAGAAAGATGTTATCGCACACTCCATGTCAAGCCTAAAAACGGATTTACATGAAAGGCAGTTCTGCTTCCTAGGCTCTTGCCATGGGTTTTCCATCATCTTTAATTATGCAAGCAGCAACAACTCCTTTGATCTCGACAACCTCAAGTTTCACAGCCAAAACGTAACAAAGTGACAGAAGATGGGCATGTGACTGCGAGGACTCCCTCAAATCATGAGCTTTGTGCAAGACTTCAGTAAAACAAAATGGCAGAGATTCTCTCAAGTTTCATGACAGTTGGACCATAAACTTACACTGCCTTTCATTCACGTGGCATTAAACTGAATTTGATATTCCACATTCAGCATTTTTACTCATTGCTCTAATCCCACTTTCCCCACGCTCTCACCACACACACGACGACGACACACAGGGAGAGAGTAATTGTCATGCAGCCCACATGCTCATCAAGTCTCCATGCTTTTGTGAGCCGCTCTGCAGTGATTTCAGCTGAATCCAACAAGATGGCTCTGAGCTGATCCAACTCATGGGGAGTGAAAACAGGATTCAGCGAAGCCAAGTGTTAAAATGGATGTGACAAAAACAGGAAGATTCCACAATTGAGTCAGCAAAAAGCTCATGCTTGGATTTCACAAGCTCTCCCATATAAATTAACTCTTTATTCGGGATATGGAAGCGTTTAATGTGTCTCTCTTGGGCGTCCTCCATTTGTAAGACATTACTCAGTTTTCAGTACGTGTGGGAGTTCTTTGCTCTGCTCTCAGGTTGTTCTTCCCTTTCTCATGACTCCTCTGAGACTGTATGCTAATACAAGTATCTGGCCTAACAGTCAAATCCCAGAGGATTCCTTACATAGTATTATTATACATTTTTTATTTAACCTTTATTTACCTAGGCAAATCAGTTAAGAACAAATTCTTATTTACCATGATGGCCTCTCATCTATACATGAGAGAAAAGGCAGACCGATACGGAGTGGAATTTTTTTTTAGGCTGTGTTCTCACACCTCCACAATGCTGAACATAAACTGCACAAAGCAAATGGTAGGATTCTTTAAAAAAGTGCCCATTTATTTGGGTGGATCCATGAAGAGCCGAGGCCTCTTTTTCCATGTGGTCAACAGGTGAACAGGAAAACACTGAAAAAGATAAAGAGCAGAAGATATCAGCCCTTTTTAATGTCTGTCGGTCCTTCCTTCTCCTGTCACTTGTCATGAGGCCATTTTGCTCTGCGTTTGTGGCTGCTTTCCTATTTCCGCTTTGATCATCATCTATGTATGAGCTACAGACAGTGACTGTCCACAGCTTGCTATCTGTGTGTCCATCTGTCCGTCCCTAGATGAGCAGAACGAGTTCTATTTCAGCACCTTGAGACTCCTGGCTGGGCCTCTGTGTCGACAATGATGCCATGACCTGAGAAGTACTAAACAAAGAAAGGAAACAGACTAAACGTTTTACTTGTTTGGGTGGCCTGGGGGCTGAACCCACAACACAAAGGTCATGTTTTCAAAATTATAGCGTAAGGAGCTGTTTCCTCATCCTCCCAAATCTTTATTGGCAGATTATTAAACACACAACACAAAGTGCATGACAGTTAAGAGTCTGTTACAAAACCATCCACTACTTTGGTTACTGTTTATCATTAATGGCAGACCGGATTTGTTTTCTCCCCCTCCAAAAAGGCTTCCATGCTCACAGACAAGGGATGGGCATTTGAAATATTTTCACTATTCGAATAATACAAATTTTTAAAAATATATTTTTTTAAATATCGGATATCCGAAATACATGTGTTTTTTTGTAAAACTGTTTGCTGCTGTAGCAGGGGGACGGGCAGGGGTCAGTGTGTGAGAGACCACGTTCCCCTTCCTTGTCTACAAGTACAACAACTCCTAGCCCAGAGTCGAACTCAGGACTAAGCTTATAATGTATACCCACCTTGAGAGTTATGTCCCGGCCCAATGTTGGCTTCCCATTTGAAGGGGTGGTGGTGAGGCCTCTTCCGGCGCCGACAGAGATGGCCGCCTCGCTTCGCGTTCCTAGGAAACTATGCAGTCCCCCCGTGTTATTTCTTACATTAGTACCCCAGTTCATCTCAGGTTTCATTACATACAGTCGAGAAGAACTACTGAATATAAGATCAGCGTCAACTCACCATCAGTACGACCAAGAATATGATTTTCGCGGCGCGTATCCTGTGTTCTGCCTTTCAACCAGGACAACAGAATGGATCCCATGCGGCGACCCAAAAAAAACCACTCCGTAAAAGAGGGAAACGAGGCGGTCTTCTGGTCAGACTCCGGAGACGGGCACATCGTGCACCACTCCCTAGCATTCTTCTCGCCAATGTCCAGTCTCTTGACAACAAGGTTGATGAAATCCGAGCAAGGGTAGCATTCCAGAGGGACATCAGAGACTGTAACGTTCTTTGCTTCACGGAAACATGGCTCACTGGAGAGACGCTATCGGAGGCGGTGCAGCCAGCGGGTTTCTCCACGCATCGCGCCGACAGAAACAAACATCTTTCTGGTAAGAAGAGGGGCGGGGGCGTATGCCTTATGGCTAATGAGACATGGTGTGATGAAAGAAACATACAGGAACTCAAATCCTTCTGTTCACCTGATTTAGAATTCCTCACAATCAAATGTCGACCGCATTATCTACCAAGAGAATTCTCTTCGATAATAATAACAGCCGTATATATTCCCCCCCAAGCAGACACATTGATGGCTCTGAACGAACTTTATTTGACTCTTTGCAAATTGGAATCCATTTATCCAGAGGCTGCATTCATTGTAGCTGGGGATTTTAACAAGGCGAATCTGAAAACAAGACTCCCTAAATTTTATCAGCATATCGATTGCGCAACCAGGGGTGGAAAAACCTTGGATCATTGTTACTCTAACTTCTGCAACGCATATAAGGCCCTGCCCCGCCCTCCTTTCGGAAAAGCTGACCACGACTCCATTTTGTTGATCCCTGCCTACAGACAGAAACTAAAAGAGGCTCCCACACTGAGGTCTGTCCAACGCTGGTCCGACCAAGCTGACTCCACACTCCAAGACTGCTTCCATCACGTGGACTGGGACATGTTTCGTATTGCGTCAGATAACAACATTGACGAATACGCTGATTTGGTGTGCGAGTTCATTAGAACGTGCGTTGAAGATGTCGTTCCCATAGCAACGATTAAAACATTCCCTAACCAGAAACCGTGGATTGATGGCAGCATTCGCGTGAAACTGAAAGCGCAAACCACTGCTTTTAATCAGGGCAAGGTGACTGATAACATGACCGAATACAAACAGTGCAGCTATTCCCTCCATAAGGCTATCAACCAAGCTAAGCGTCAGTATAGAGACAAAGTAGAATCTCAATACAACGGCTCAGACACAAGAGGTATGTGGCAGGGTCTACAGTCAATCACGGACTACAAGAAGAAAACCAGCCTAATCAAGGACCAGGATGTCTTGCTCCCAGGCAGACTAAATAACTTTTTTGCCCGCTTTGAGGACAATACAGTGCCACTGACACGGCCTGCAACGAAAACATGCGGACTCTCCTTCACTGCAGCCGAGGTGAGTAAGACATTTAAACGTGTTAACCCTCGCAAGGCCCACTCCAATTTGCTTTCCGCCCAAATAGGTCCACAGACGATGCAATCTCAACCACACTGCACACTGCCACAACCCATCTGGACAAGAGGAATACCTATGTGAGAATGCTGTTCATCGACTACAGCTCGGCATTCAACACCATAGTACCCTCCAAGCTCGTGTGGGACCCTGCCCTGTGCAACTGGACTTCGTGACGGGCCGCCCCCAGGTGGGCCACCCCGCTGATCCTCAACACTGGGGCCCCACAAGGGTGCGTTCTGAGCCCTCTCCTGTACTCCCTGTTCACCCACGACTGCGTGGCCACGCACACCTCCAACTCAATCATCAAGTTTGCGGACAACAACAGTGGTAGGCTTGATCACCAACAACGACAAAAACGGCCTACAGGGAGGAGGTGAGGGCCCTCGGAGTGTGGTGTCAGGAAAATAACCTCACACTCAACGTCAACAAAACTAAGGAGATGATTGTGGACTTCAGGAAACAGCAGAGGGAACACCCCCCTATCCACATCGATGGAACAGTAGTGGAGAGGGTCGTAAGTTTTAAGTTCCTCGGCATACACATCACAGGCAAACTGAATTGGTCCACTCACACAGACAGCATCGTGAAGAAGGCGCAGCAGTGCCTCTTCAACCTCAGGAGGCTGAAGAAATTCGTCTTGTCGCCAAAAGCACTCACAAACTTCTACAGATGCACAATCGAGAGCATCCTGGCGGGCTGTATCACCGCCTGGTACGGCAACTGCTCCGCCCACAACCGCAAGGCTCTCCAGAGGGTAGTGAGGTCTGCAAAACGCAACACCGGGGGCAAACTACCTGCCCTCCAGGACACCTACACCACCCGATGTTACAGAAAGGCCATAAAGATCATCAAGGACAACAACCACCCGAGCCACTGCCTGTTCACCCCGGTATAATCCAGAAGGCGAGGTCAGTACAGTTGCATCAAAGCTGGGACCGAGAGACTGAAAAACAGCTTCTATCTCAAGGCCATCAGACTGTTAAACAGCCACCACTAACATTGAGTGGCTGCTGCCAACACACTGACACTGACTCAACTCCAGCCACTTTAATAATGGGAATTGATGGGAAATGTAAAATATATCACTAGCCACTTTAAACAATGCTACCTAATATAATGTTACACACCCTACATTATTCATCTCATATGCATACGTATATACTGTACTCTATATCATCTACTGCATCCTTATGTAATACATGTATCACTAGCCACTTTAACTATGCCACTTTGTTTACATACTCATCTCATATGTATATACTGTACTCGGGGGGGGTCAATGTAAATAGTCCGGTGGCGATTTTATGAATTGATCAGCAGTCTTATGGTTTGGGGGTAGAAGCTGTTGAGGAGCCTTTTGGTCCTAGACGTGGCGCTCTGGTACCGCTTGCCGCGCGGTAACACAGAAAACAGTCTATGACTTGTGTGACTGGGGTCTCTGACAAGTTTATGGGCTTTCCTCTGACACCGCATATTATATAGGTCCTGGATGGCAGGAAGCTTGGCCCCAGTGATGTACTGGGCAATTCACACTACCCTCTGTAGTGCCATACGGTCAGATGCCGAGCAGTTGCCATATCAGGCGGTGATGCAACCGCTCAGGATGCTCTCAATGGTGCAGCTGTAGAACCATTTGAGGATCTGGGGACCCATGCCAAATATTTTCAGTCTCCTGAGGGGGAAAAGGTGTTGTCGTGCCCTCTTCACAACTGTCTTGGTATGTTTGGACCATGATAGTTCGTTGGTGATGTGGACACCAAGCAAACTTAATGATGGTGTTGGAGTTGTGTTTGTACACGCAGTCGTGGGTGAACAGGGAATACAGGAGGGGACTAAGTACACACTCCTGAGGGGCCCCAGTGTTAAGGATCAGCGTGGCAGACGTGTTGTGGCCTACTCTTACCACCTTTTGCGGTCCGTTAGAAAGTCCAGGATCCAGTTGCAGAGGGAGGTGTTTAGTCCCAGAGTCCTTAGCTTAGTGATGAGCTTCGTGGGCACTATGGTGTTGAATGCTGAGCTGTAGTCAATGAACAACATTTTCACATAGGTGTTCCTTTTGTCCAGGTGAGAAAGGGCAGTGTGGAGTGCGATTGAGATTTTGTCGTCTGTGGATCTGTTGGGGCGGTATGCAAATTGGAGTGGGTCTAGGATGTCCGGGAGGATGTTGTTGATGTGAGCCATGACTAGCCTTTCAAAGCACATCATGGCTACCGACGTGAGTACCACAGGGCGGTAGTCATTTAGGCCGGTTACCTTCGCTTTCTTGCGCACAGGGACAATGGTTGTTTGCTTGAAACATGTAGGTATTACAGACTCAGTCAGGGAGAGGTTGAAAATGTCAGTGACACTTGACAGTTGATCCGCCCATGCTTTGAGTACATGTCCTGGTAATCCGTCTGGCCCAGCGGCTTTGTGAATGTTGACCTGTTTAAAGGTTTTGTTCATATCACCTACCGATTTACACGTGTGAAATGTGTGAAGGCTACCAGTGTGTCTTTTTTAATATTAATGTGTCTTTTTTATATTAAAAAGTTTGTTGTTTTATTAAATATAGAATGTCAAATGTCACGGTATTTACTTGTATGTAGTAATGTCACTTCATGGATCATTTTAGTTAACTCAGACAAAGCCTTTTCAATGTTAAAATAGGCCTCCACATGTACACTCGCAAATAATCAAATACTAACGTCCGTTCGATTAACCGGGCCCATCCCTAGCACAGACCACATGAATTACACAATAGCATTAAGCACAGAGAGTAGTTAAATTCATGATACCTCCGCTGCTTATTATGGGCTGTGCTCCTTCCCAATTGGGAGAGACCCTCTCATAGCTTGTGAAAGGAGGGTAGGGCGAAGAAAGTTTGATGAATCTCTTCTCTCTACAAGCATAGATGGGAGTCGACAAGACTCCCACAGCCGGGAAGAAATATTTTCAGCTGCCTGGGCTTGCAGAGACTTGCATCATGTGGATGGATTTGTTCTCACAGGAGGGGCAGGGCAGGAGAGGCGGGCAGAGAGACTCCAGAAGCTCACTGTTAAGGCAGTGACAGGTGCAGATGGTCAATACTCACTGGGGTTCAGGGAGGACAGATATCCATCATTCAGATTCAACCAGAAATGCAATTACAGTTCAGGGAGAGGTACCACCTGGGTCACAGCGCCTTGAAAACAGAAGGCTGGGAAGTGCTTATCCCACAGACGGATGGAGGGAGACTGAGGTGAGAAGACAAAAAACCTATCATCAGTCATAAATACTGGGCTGTGCCCCAGACACTACAGAGTGGCCATTCTGGCCAATAGCTTTGTCTTAAGAGATCACTGACAAAGGGGCTGCATAATCGAAAAGGAAGGTTTTTCTAGGAATTCTAGGTACATTATTTTGACAGACAGCACTGTTCATTCACTTATCTGTCACTGCCACTCAGAACATGACCCTTTGTGAGACCCAGGGATTCCAAAGCTTGTCTGTGTGACTGTGGTGGACTAGCCTGTTGTTATTCCAGACAGCCGTGTAAATTATTGGTTGGGAGGGACTCCAGAAGGAAGGACTCAGAAACAGACAACAGTTTGGTCTGGTTTCCCACTGTACTAGACACAGAGCTACTCTTTGATAGTGAAAGGGTATATCGTCCTTGGCATTTACCCCAATGTGATACTTTGCCATCCCATTGAAGTATACTGTACAAAAATATAAAACGCAACATGCAACATTTCAAAGAGTTACAGTTCATAGAAGGAAATTGGTCAATTGAAATAAATCAATAAATTTCACATGACTGGGCAGGGGCGCAGTCATGGGAGCCATGCTCAGCCAATCAGAATGAATTTTTTCCCCACAAAAGGGCTTTATTACAGACATAAATACAGCATGGTACTGACAAATTCTATAAAACGTTGTTGGAGGCGGCTTATGGTAGAGAAATTAACACTCAATTCTCTGACTCTGTTGGACATTCCTGCAGTCAGCATGCCAATTGCACACTCCCTCAAAACTTGAGCCATCTGTGGCATTGTGTTGTGTGATGAAACTGCACATTTTAGAGTGGCCTTATATTGTCTCCAGCACAAGGTGCACCTGTGTAATGACCATGTTGTTTAAATCAGCTTCTTGATATGATATGGCAAAGGAGAAATGCTCACTAACAGGGATGTACACAAATTTGTGCACAATATTTGAGAGAAATAATCTTTGTGTGTATGGAAAATATCTGGGATCTTGTATTTCTGTACACTTTACATGTTGCATTTACATTTTGTCCAGTATAGTATGCCATCTAGTGTGATTAGTTTGCAGAATTCTTGGGGTAGCCTAATTCCTGAAAATACACCACAATATTATTGTCATTCAAAGGGTTCTAACGCTAAACCACCAGAGTCCTTGAGTATCCCTCTGCCTGCTCTGAGCCAGAGCCCTGCCTGCGCTGAGCCAGCCCCTCTGAGTCTTCTTCTGTGTCCTGAGTTGGCTTCTGAGAGGATGTTGCCATGGAAACTACAGTGGGAGCTCATTTGTCAAATGATTTCAGTTTGAATGTGAGAAATCCTTTGTTTTCCTAACTTTTTCGTTACTTTCCAATACATTGCTGGAGGACTTCCTGCAGAGACAAGGCCTCACGGTTATCACGTCTATCCCAGAGAATAGGGGCGTTGGCATGGTGTTTGGTAAGGAACCAACGTTTCAGACAGAGACGCTGAAAACTGGCAATATTCTATGGCAATGCTGACTGCAGTGCAGCGCAGGAACTTGCATATACCAATGATAATTTTTAATTTACCTTTCTAAAATTAAAGCCTAAATATGGCTGGCCATTAAACCAGTTGTGGTTCAGCCTAGAGCTGTTCAACAGCTGACTTACCTTGTTAAATAAAAGGTTAAATAAAATAAATAAAAATAACAGCTGAGACCCATCACATGTCCACAAAAAAAAGGTTTCTGTGTAACACTCTTCACTGTTCATAATCATACAGAAGATTACATTATACAACAATGCCTCTCCAACTTCCTCGTTCCACTTAATCAGTGATCTGTGGCATCAACTTACTCTCTAAACAGAATCAAAATGTCCTCATCTTCATAATAGCGTCTCTCAGTCAGACAACAACCACTTCACCAGCTTTAACCTATCTCGCACCAGCTTTAACCTCTCTCGCACCAGCTTTAACCTCTCTCGCACCAGCTTTAACCTCTCTCGCACCAGCTTTAACCTCTCTCGCACCAGCTTTAACCTCTCTGGCACCTGGCCAACAGCCAGTGAAATTGCAGAGCGCTAAAATTCTAAATACACCATTTGTAATATTAAACATTCTTGTAAATACATGTGTCTTGCATCATTTAAAAGCTTAACATCTTGTTAATCCAGCCGCTGTGTCAGATTTCAAAAAGGCTTTACGTCGAACGCAAACCATGCGATTATCTGAGGAGAGCACCCATCTAACAAAAGTATTACTAGCATTTTCCAACCAAGCATTAGTGTCACAAAAGTCAGAAATAACAATAAAATAAATCACTTACCTTAAATATTCCTCTGGTGGCAATGCCAATTGTCCTAGCTCCACAGTGAATGTTAGTTTTGTTTGATAAAATCCATTTTTATAGCCTAACACGAAACATTTGTAAACCGCTTGCGTCGTGATTTCCGTCTCATTCAACTTTGGATGAAACATTTGTGGTAAATACACACACTAAACACACGTTTATCCAGTCATGGTTGGTTTCATTGCAATCCTCTGTTTGTTAGTAACACAATCACACTTGATGGCTCTTTTTCCAGGACGCATTGACCGAAACAACCCGATTTGAAGACCTCATTGCGCACCAATGGTAGGAGCGGTCTGTCGTTGATTGACTGTATTTTGGCCCGATGACCACTGATCATCTTGAAATCTAGCTTGGAAGATAGCCAATGATCTGAGGCAAACGGCAATATGTAATGGTTATACGTTCGAAGACCAGCCTTTGGCGTAAACTCTGGCGTAAAAGAAGTTCATTTGCCATTGCAAATCCTACTTGACGGAGCCACGAGTGTTATGCATAGAAGTACATAGTGAAGTGCATTTTCAGCAATTTTATATATTTAAATTATGGCAAATAAATCAGGAAAAGCTAAAACAAAGTCTAGATATACAGATGTAACCAAAATTATAGAAGAAATTGATAGAGAAAGCGAGACAGAGTTGCTTCAGGAAGATGAATCTTTCAGCGAGGCAAGTTGAAGACATGTTTCTGTACGGAGAGGATGCCATGCTGGACTGGTAAAACCTTATCATGCTAATGTCGTTGTTTAAAATTAATATAAAATATAATTTATGAGACTTTTTGTTTGCAATATATACAAATATCATCAGTAATGAAATGTGTAAGGTACACATTGGCTAGAAATTGTGTGTGTGATATTTTTTACATTTATTTTATAGAAACACGGAATGGAACAGCACTTCACCATAGTGATTATGTTCCCTGTACTCTATATACATCTGTTTATTTTACGTGTTGGTACAGGGCTCATACGTTAAAGTATTCTTACTGAAACAATTATTTTCCCCACAGTGGTAGCGATTCTGATTATGCGCCACCAATGTATAGGTGTCCATCCCCCTCTGAAGCTTGTTCATCCAGCAGGACCCCTGCTGTCACTGGCTCCACACCTACCCTGCCATCTAGAGGTTTGAAGTCAGTGACAAAGAAGAGGAGGTGGGGAAGACAGAAACCCACAGACAGAGGGCCAGAGGGTCGTTGAACTGTGTTGGAAGATGTGGAACCAATTCCAACAGTTTTTGACCAAAAAGGCAGCCAGGACCTCAACTAGACATGACAGCAAAGTACAGCCCCCTTCAACTTTTTCAACTGTTTTTCACCTCGTCAGGGGCTAAGAAGCAGGCAGGAAAGAAAGAGGCATGGAAGACCATTTCCATGTCAGACCTTTTCTGCTTTCTTTCACTGGTCATTTACATGGAGCTGGTGAAGTTGAAAACTCTGAGGGACTACTGGAAAACATCAACTCTCTATCAACTGCCTTTCCCCACCACTGTCATGTCTTGTAAAAGGTTTCTGACTATATCACGGGCGCTTCACATCAGTGACCCAGAAGTTGATGGGGAGAATGACAAGAAGAGAGGCACCGCAAGGTTTGATAGGCTCTGCAAAATCAAACCTCTCTAACCCAGCATCGTTGAGGCCTGCAAGTCCTACTTTCAGCCTGCCCAGAACCTGTTCATCGATGAGAGGATGGTAGCCTCAAAGGCCAGAATCAGCATCAAACAGTACATGCGTAACAAACCAACCAAATGGGGTTACAAACTGTTTGTTTTGGAAGATTCTGTGTCCCTACACTTGCAATTTTTGTGTTTATGAGGGGATAAACAGTTTTGCTACCGGTAATGGACTGAGTTATGATTCCGTTATGGAGTTATTGGATTTTCAACTGCTGGGGAAGGGCTACAACCTGTTTGTGGACAACTTCTACACAAGCCCTACCCTGTTTACAGAGATGAGGAAGCGGGAAGTGTGGGCTTGTGGCACCATTCGGACAAACAGAGAGGGCTTTCCAAAAACAAAGGTGAACAACATGCCTAAGCGGGCTGAGCGGGGTACCATGAGATGGATTTGTGAAGATGGCCTGCTCTTTGTAAAGTGGATGGATCCCAGAGAGGTGGTCATGTGCACAACTATCCACAAGTCCTCCAGTGGCGAAGACGTCGTCAGGCGTGTGAAGGACGGTAGCGGGGCACGGACCACAAAAAATGTCCCCGTTCCAGCTGCTGTGAAGGACTACAACAAGGGCATGGGAGGTAGGATATGATACTACAATGTTCTCCACAAGACCATGAAATGGTACAAGACATTTTTCTATAATTTCATTGACATTGCTGTGGTGAATTCCTTCATCCTGCAGAAGGAAATGGCCAAGAGCTGTGGACAGCCCCCCATCTCACAGCTAGCCTTCGGGGAGCTGCTCATCCAGGAGCTTGCCAGCTAAAGTAGGTCCACTGTAGCACCTTCTGTCCCCTCTACCTCTGTCCCTTCTGCTCCAACCAGTGTTGTTCACCTGACCAGATTCATCTCTGCAGGCATGAATGTGCCTCAGGGCAAAAAGGGCACAGTAGGGAGATGCCGTTGTGCCCTTTGTAACAGGAAATTCCCCATCACCTGCACCACCTGTTCAGTAAGCCTCTGCTTTACACCTATGCTATGGGCCATGGCACCAGCAGCACAATATTGTGTAGAGGACTGAGGGTCTTCAAAATATTGTAAATAGAACATGTGTAAATAGTTACTCTTGTTATTTTTATTTATAAATACCGTAATTGCTGGACTATTAAGCACACCTGAATATAAACCGCACCCACTGAATTATTAAAAAATATGTATTTTGTACATAAATAAGCCGCACATGTCTATAAGCCGCAGGTGACTACCGGTACATTGAAACAAATGAACTTGGGCACTATCTTCCTCCTCCTGTGCACTGAAACCACTGAAGTAATCTCCTTCGGTGTCGGAGTTAAATAGCCTCAGAATTGCTTCATCCCATATTGGATCATTTTCATTGTCGCTCTCGTCACTTTCATCCGGAGGCAAATACCCAGCTCAGCTCATGCTGCCCCTTCAACACGCAGCAGTCCAGCCTTTCGAAACCCGTTGATGATAGTGGATTTTTTGACAATGCTCCACGCTGTCAGGACCCACTGGCAGACTTGACCATAAGATGCTCTTCGCATGCAGCCCGTTTTAGTGAAGGATTTCTCCCCACTTGTCATCCAAGCCTCCCACTGAACAAGGAGCGCCACCTTAAATGCACGACTTACACTGATGTTGAGTGGCTGCAAATACTTTGGGCCATCTGCTTTTCTTCCCTCTGAAAGCTTTTCTTGTCTTTTTGCACCGAGTCAGTTCCTCACGCTGCTGTTTCCAACGTCTTATCACCTACTCATTAAGGCCAAGCTCCCGTACGGCAGCTCTATTTCCTTTTCCAACAGCCAGATCGATCGCTTTCAACTTGAAAGCTGCATCATATGCATTTCTCCGTGTCTTTGCCATGATGAGGGTGACAGAATTACTACCGTAATCAGAATGATGGGAAGTTTGAGCGTGCTCGATTCACGTCACATTATGTGACAGTGCTCAGTTTTTTGGCGGCATGAATCTTGTGAAAGCGGGAAAAATCTATAAATTAGCCGTGTCATTGTATAAACCTCAAGGTTCAAAGCGTGGGAATAAAGTAGCGGCTTATAGTCCAGAAATTACGGTATATATATATTTTTTAATATATATTTTTGGGGGGTGTGTGTTAGAATAGCATTTATGTATTTTGTATATCGTTCTTTCCTTCAAAATGAATCACTGTACCAATTCGGCCACTTGGGTACATTTGTGTGGGACACCTGGGTGACTTCATGCTCAATGTCATGTAGCTCGCTCATTTTTGAGGTTTTTTTCTTCTACCAGATCTATTGGTGTTATATTCCCCTACATTCAATTAACATTTCCAAACTTCAGAATGTTTCCATTCAAATGATACCAAGAATATGCATATCCTTGCCTCTGGGGCTGAGCTACAGGCAGTTAGATTAGGGTATGTCTTCAGGAGGAAATTGAGAACAAGGGATGCAGCCATAACAGGTTAACTTGGGTCAAATGTTTCAGGAAGCCTTCCACAAGCTTCTCACCATAAGTTGGGTGAATTTTGGCCCATTTCTCCTGACAGAGCTGGTGTAACTGAGTCAGGTTTGTAGGTCTCCTTGCACCACAAGCTTTTTCAGTTCTGCCCAAAAATGTTCTACTGGATTGGGGTCAGGGCTGTGTGATGGCCACTCCAATACCTTGACTTTGTTGTCCTTAAGCCATTTTGCCACAACTTTGGAAGTATGCTTGGGGTCATTGTCCATTTGGAAGACCCATTTGCGACCAAGCTTTAACTTCCTGACTGATGTCTTGAGATGTTGCTTCAATATATCCACATAATTTTCCTATAGTGCACCAGTCCCTCCTGCAGAAAAGCACCCCCACAACATGATGCTGCCACCCCCTGCTTCATGGTTGGGATGGTGTTCTTCGGCTTGCAAGCACCCCCCTTTTTCCTCCAAACATAACGATGGTCATTATGGCCAAACAGTTGTATTTTTGTTTCATCAGACCAGAAGACATTTCTCCAAAAAGTATGATCTTTGTCTCCATGTGCAGTTGCAAACAGTAGTCTGGCTCTTAAAATAAAAAAAAGTTATTATTTTTAAATGGGGGCTTTGGAGCAGTGGCATCTTCCTTGCTGAGTGGCCTTTCAGGTTATGTCGATATAGGACTTGTTTTACTGTGGATATATACTTTTGTACCCGTTTCCTCCAGCATCTTCACAAGGTCCTTTGTTTCTGGGATTGATTTTCACTTATCGCACCAAAGTACGTTCATCTCTAGGAGACAGAATGCGTCTCCTTCCTGAGCGGTGTGACGGCTGCGTGGTCCCATGGTGTTTATACTGGCATACTATTGTTTGTACAGATTAACGTGGTACCTATCATCTACTGCATCTTTATGTAATACATGTATCACTAGCCACTTTAACTATGCCACTTTGTTTACATACTCATCTCATATGTATATACTGTACTCGATACCATCTAAATGACTTAAATGTAAATGTAAATCTACTGTATCTTGCCTATGCCGCTCTGTACCATCACTCATTCATATATCTTTATGTAGATATTCTTTATCCCCCTACACTTGTGTATAAGACAGTAGTTTTGGAATTGTTAGTTAGATTACTTGTTGATTATTACTGCATTGTCGGAACTAGCATTTCGCTACACTCGCATTAACATCTGCTAACCATGTGTATGTGACAAATACAATTTGATTTGATTTGTTTGGAAATTGCTCCCAAGGATGAACCAGACTCGTCTACAATTTGAGGTCTTGGCTGTTATCTTTGGATTTTCCCATGATGTCAGGCAAAGAGGCACTGAGTTTGATGGTAGGTCTTGAAATACATCCACAGGTACACCTCCAATTGACTCAAATGATGTCAATTAGCCTATCAGAAGCTTCTAAAGCCATGACATCCTTTTCTGGAATTTTCGAAGCTATTTAAAAGGCACAGTCAACTTCGTGTATGTAAACTTCTGACCCACTGGAATTGAGATACAGTGAATTATAAATGAAATAATCTGTCTGTAAACAATTGTTGGAATAATTACTTGTGTCATGCACAAAGTAGATGTCCTAACCGACTTGCCAAACCTATAGTTTGTTAACAAGACATTTGTGGAGTGGTTGAAAAATAAGTTAATGACCTAAGTGTGTGTAAACTTCCGACTTCAACTGTAAGTAGTTAGATAGCTTTCCTTTCTTAGTCTAGGTTCTAGATTGTGTGATTGAGGCATCCCCAGATATGCAACCCGTGGTTTGTGAAGTCCAATGTCAAATGAAGTCTGCTCTTGGAGTGGCATCTGACAGTGTGTGTGTTAATGGGCCAAAGTTTTCCTGGTCCAATGTGATCTGCTTCTTGTATTTTGGTCAACTTGGCACTTCAGGTGGTGCTTTCTCTAGTGGTTCAATGAGACGGAGTCTACAACCCACACAAGTGGCTCAGGTAGTGCAGCTCATCAGGATGGCACAGTCAATGCAGTGGGAAAATTAAAGCTGTGTTCAGCATTCACAATGTTCCTGGCATTGTCTGTTGTGACAGAACTGTTTTCTGTGTCTGTCAGTACCTGTAGGGTGATTTTTCCCAGAGCATGGAGGCACTACCAGTTAATCACACTTCGTGGAGGAGGCCATTTCACAGGAGGGCAACAAACCAGCAGCAGGACCGCTACCTCCGCCTTTTTGTGGTTCAAGGAGGAGCAGGAGGATGGCATCTGCTGTGGCAGGTTTTCTGTGTCTGTCAGCCCAGAGCATGGAGGCACGTGGAAATGCTACCTCCGCCTTTGTGCAGCAGGCCAGAGCCCTGCAAAATGACCTCCAGCAGGCCACAAATGTGCATGTGTCTGCTCAAATGGTCAGAAACAGACTCCATGAGGGTGGTATGAGGGCCCAACGTCCACAGGTGGGGGTTGTGCTTACAGCCCAATACCGTGCAGGACGTTTGGCATTTGCCAGAGAACACCCAAGATTGGCAAATTCGCCACTGGCGCCCTGTGCTCTTCACAGATGAAAGCAGGTTCACACTGAGCACGTGACAGTCTGGAGACGCCGTGGAGAACGTTCTGCTGCCTGCAACATCCTCCAGCATGACCGGTTTGGTGGAGGGTCAGTCATAGTGTGGGGTGGCATTTATTTTGGGAGCTGCACAGCCCTCCATGTGCTCGCCAGAGGTAGCCTGACTGCCATTAGGTACCGAGATATGGTCTCACAAGGGGTCTGAGGATCCTATGCTGGTGCGGTTGGCCCTGAGTTCTGGCTTTAGTCCAGGTCTGGGAGGAGATCCCTCAGGAGACCATCCGCCACCTCATCAGGAGCATGCCCAGGCATTGTAGGGAGGTCATACAGGCACATGGAGGCCACACACACTACTGAGCCTCATTTGGACTTGTTTTAAGGACATTACATCAAAGTTGGATCAGCCTGTAGTGTGGTTTTCCACTTTAATTTTGAGTATCCAGACCTCCATGGGTTGATAAATTTGATTTCCGTTGATCATTTTTGTGTGATTTTGTTGTCAGCACATTCAACTATGTAAAGAAAAAAGTATTTAATAAGAATATTTCATTCATTCAGATCTAGGATGTGTTATTTTAGTGTTCCCTTTATTTTTTTGAGCAGTGTATATAAATTCTGGTTAAATTCTGGTTAATTCTGGTTAATCAATCCCACCACTCACCATCATACAAAAATTATTTACTTCTGCACCTCACAAAAGTACAGTTTGATATGAGGCAATTAAAATGAAAATGTTGCAAAAACAATTATGCAAAGGAACTAGCTGTTTTAACAGAATAGCCTGAAATGTACTCTTATGTTGGACTGTAAATATCTTTTATGTATTCATTCGGGTTCACATTATGGACCGAACACGAATACACGAATACATGAATACATACACGTTAAACCCCTAATAAATTCCCTCCGGCAGACTTGGCATGAGGTCTTAAAGCCAGTCACGTATGACACCGTGGGTGGTGTTCACTCATCTCAGAGGAAGACTGCTGGCAATGTGTTAGATAACAAAGGTATCAAGGAGGAGATTAAAAAGACACAAACTGCTCCATCATGCATGGAACGCGCTTATGTCTGTGCACTACAGGGCCAATCGAGGATGTTAAGGGGTGATGGCGAACACTGCTAATCCTTGCATTGTCATCTGCAGTCCCAGGCTTTACATGTTGAAATTAGAGATGGCCCACCTCATTACAGCTAGGCCTGTATTTTGGGTAGTGAACCAAGGGTCTGTTGAGTGATCACAGCCGTACGTCTTTCCATGTGGGACTCACCTGCAGACGAGCGTGGCGATGATGACACACCAGGCGGTGCAGCAGCAGTCGGCGTTGGGCTGCTCCTCGCTCTTCTTCCGCCGGCAGCACAGCCAGAAGGAGTAGAAGAGCAGGAAGAGGAGGTCCAGGGCCAGGCAAGCTAGAGCCACGCCTCCCAGCAGCAGGATGGACTGAGGGGGAACAAGAGGACGATGAGACGTCATCTCACACACATAATGAATAATAGCAACGGAAAGTTTTGCAGTTATTACACACACACACACCTGCTGGGGAAAGCTTTCAGAGAGAATTTGTAGGATGTAGAGATACAGGAGCCAAGCATCCAGGATCCATTTTGTGGTCCTAGAACAATAGTCTAATTTAGACCTTAATTTTTTTTTACTGCATAGCTGTTGCCCGTTGGAATGATATTGGGGGAAAGGGGATACCTAGTCAGTTGCACAACAATGCATTCAACCTAAATGTGTCTTCCGTATTTATGGCAACCCCTCTGAATCAGAGAGGTGGGGGGGGGGGGGCTGCCTTAAAAGACGTCCATGTCATCAGAGACCAGGGAGCAGTGAGCAGTTGATGTAGGGGATTAACTGCCTTGCTCAAGGGCAGAACGGCAGATTTCCCCACAATGCCGGCTTGGGGCTTCAAACCAGTAAGCTTTTGGTTACTGGCCCAACACTCTAACCGCTAGGCTATCTTGCACATCCAGTCTGCAAGGAATGAGGAGCTATTAAAGCAGATATACACTCTGACCACCCAGAGGAGTCACATGGCAATGAGATGGTCTCTCTGATTATTAGCTATGCCCTTTGGCTCGTCATAGCTCATTTACACCAGATCACAGTTAATTAAGGGTTATCGTCATAACTTTGAGAATAACATAGAAGCAGAGGAGAAAAACCTCAAGTCTCATTAAAACCCCCCCCATCATGAACAAGCACAAACACACCACCACAAAACGCATACTCTGAGAAAGCCTACTGAAACACATAGAAAGCATATAATCTTAGTCTCGGATGTCCTCACACATGAATAATCTGTGTTTCCCTGGCCTCATTTTTGAAGTTTCACTTAAAGCCCGTTCTCATAATACAGGGGAAGGCCACAATTATTTCAAATCAAGCCCAAATTTCAAACAGGATATATCCATTACGATGAATCATAAAAACAGAAGATACTGTAAAGCATATTATGCTCCCAATCTGTCTGCTGTACAGTACCGTCAGTCTTGTGATTCATCGTAATGGATATATCCTGTATGAAATTTGGGCGTGGCTTAATATCAAATAACTTGATTTTTTGTGGGCCCAGTGAACCCCTGTTTCCATGTGAGCACTTCAAAATGACTGGAATCTTTGGACGCTCACAAGCTGCCATCTTCCCCTTTCCAGAACGGGGTGCTGGAGATTATTGTGTTGGCTCAGGCCAGACCAGAGCTTGTGACTGTATAGGAAGTGGGGTAAAGAGAGTCAGGGTTCGTGTGAGGCGACTTACTTCTCCAGCAGAGGGAAAAGAGAAGAATGACTGTCATTCCACTCCAGACAAAGTCTTAAGTGACCATAGCCCTGGGGTGACAGAGGAAGGCCATTGTCATTTGGGCTTAGCACCGCTCACTCGCTCTTTACTGCTATCAGATGTACATTTGAAGTGATTTGCCGAATGAAATACTGTATATTATTAAAATGCCCAGGTAGCAGTGGTAATTATTTGGCTTCACTACCTCATGGATATCAGGTTGAGAACAAACGTGCATAGGAAATGGTCTTTTGGATTATTGTTCTTCTTCACCTTCTCCTGTTGTTGTAACGCCTTAAATGAGAATGAATCCAGTATTACCACACCCTTCCTCAACATCAGCTGCTCTGAGCTCCTTTGAGATAGGAAATGATTTACAAAATGCAGGACAGCCCAGCTCCTTTGGGCAAATGCTAAATAAGGATCTAATTTTAGGCGCCACCTGGGCTCCAGTCTTCTGTTCATGCGTGCGGACTAGAGGTTGGCCGATTATGATTTTTCAACGGCGATAGCGATTATTGGATGACCAAAAAGGCCGATACTAATAGGCCAATTTTTATTTTATTTGTAATAATGACAATTACAACAATACTGAATGAACACTAATTTTAACTTAATATAATACATCAATAAAATCAATTTAGCCTCAAGTAAATAATGAAACATGTTCAATTTGGTTTAAATAATGCAAAAACAAAGTGTTGGAGAAGAAAGTAAAAGTGCAATGTGTGCTATGTAAGAAAGCTAAAGTTTCAGTTCCTGGCTCAGAACATGAGAACATATGAAAGCTGGTGGTTCCTTTTAACACGAGTCTTCAATATTCCCAGGTAAGAAGTTTTAGGTTGTAGTTATTATAGGAATTATATGACTATTTCCCTCTATACCATTTGTATTTCATTAACCTCTGACTATTGGATGTTCTTATAGGCACTTTAGTATTGCCAGTGTAACAGTATAGCTTCCGTCCCTCTCCTCGCTCCTCCCTGGGCTCGAACCAGCAACACAACAGCCACCATCGAAGCAGGGTTACCCATGCAGAGCAAGGGGAACAACTACTAGAAGGCTCAGAGCGAGTGACGTTTGAAATGCTACTAGTGCGCGCTAACTAGCTAGCCATTTCACTTCGGTTACACCAGCCTCATCTCGGGAGTTGATAGGCTTGAAGTCATAAACAGCGCAATGCTTGACGCTCAACGAAGAGCTGCTGGCAAAATGCACGAAAGTGCTGTTTGAATAAATATTTACACGCCTGCTTCTGCCTACCACCGCTCAGTCAGATACTTAGATATTTGTATGCTCAGTCAGATTATATGCAACGCAGGACACACTAGATAATATCTAGTAATATCATCAACTAGTGATTATGATTGATAGTTTTTTTTATAAGATAAGTTTAATGCTAGCTAGCAACTTATCTTGGCTTACTGCATTCACGTAACAGGCAGTCTCCTTGTGGAGTGCAACGAGAGAGAGGCAGGTCGTTATTGCGTTGGACTAGTTAACTGTAAGGTTGCAAGATTGGATCTCCCGAGCTGACAAGGTGAAAATCTGTCATTCTGCCCCTGAACGAGGCAGTTAACCCACTGTTCCTAGGCCGTCATTGAAAATAAGAATGTGTTCTTAACTGACATGCCTAGTTAAATAAATATATATATTAAAAAAATTGGCGCTCAAAGATACCGATTTCCGATTGTTATGAAAACTTGATCGGTCGACCTCGAGTGCGGACAGTGAAAAGCGAACAAAAAAAACAAAGCATTCTCCCTAAAATGGAACAGTAGATAAAAGGAAATGAAGGCTCTCAAAGTAAATCCATTAAGACTTCTTGACTTTAATGATATTCAGATGCATTTACTTATCGAGCCCATCTCAGACAAAAGGTCATTAATTCTTGCACAGGAAAAACAAAATAGACTTTATACTGCCAACTAACTGTATGCCAAGTAAAGATTGCTTAGAAAACAAATAATTCACATTCCTTAAATGAAAGAGGATATAGGCAGAAGTCTACCAACTGGGTAGAGCCCGTTATGAGCTTTATAAAGCATGATTCATTCATTCATTAAGACATTATTTGGAGTGTGCTATAGTGGCAAATGAATCTCTCTCACATAGCCTCATTTCAGAACAGGGAAAAGAGAACAAGGGTCTATGTGGAAACTGCCAACTGGCTTAAAAGTAAGGCAAAAGTGAACAGGAAACAGAATGCTGCAACTGAGCAGGAATGCAGCTAAAACAAGCCAATCTGGGAGCACGGCCCGTATCAATGAGGATATGCCTGCTCCCCTGATTTAGCCTAATGTCCAAAGAATAGCAAGAGCTTGTCTTCTCTATTGGCAGTGTAGCCTTCTCAACTTGGAGTGTAAAATCATATCAGCAAGACAATTTATGTAGTAGTAGGACACTTTATTCACCTACGGGTAAAGTGGATCAAAATGATAAGAAAGTGGGTTCAATACTGACATAAAGTCCTGGCTAGGCTGCAACGTAGATGTCATATGGTCTGGGATCAGATCTTACGATATAGAGCTTTGATGTGAAAGGGCACCCATCTGCTGAACCTTGGAAGTCTTAGGGAGAATGTGAGTGAGTACTTTTACCATTTGTACATCGTTACAACATATAGTATGACATTTGTAATGTCTTTATTCTTTTGGAACTTCGGTGAGTGTAATGTTTACTGTTCATTTGAATAGTTTCTCACTTTTGTATATTATCTACTTCACTTGCTATGGCAATGTTAACATATGTTTCCTGTGCCAATGAAGCCCCTTGAATTGAGTTGAGAGAAAAAGAAAGAAAGAGAGAGAAAGAGGTGAAGAGAGCTCGGGCAAACAAAAATGCGAGTTTAGGGTAAATACACTGCTCAAAAAAATAAAGGGAACACTAAAATAACACATCCTAGATCTGAATGAATGAAATATTCTTATTAAATACTTTTTTCTTTAAAATTATCAATGGAAATCAAATTTATCAACCCATGGAGGTCTGGATTTGGAGTCATACTCAAAATTAAAGTGGAAAACCACACTACAGGCTGATCCAACTTTGATGTAATGTCCTTAAAACAAGTCAAAATGAGGCTCAGTAGTGTGTGTGGCCTCCACGTGCCTGTATGACCTCCCTACAATGCCTGGGCATGCTCCTGATGAGGTGGCGGATGGTCTCCTGAGGGATCTCCTCCCAGACCTGGACTAAAGCATCCGCCAACTCATGGACAGTCTGTGGTACAACGTGGCGTTGGTGGATGGAGTGAGACATGATGTCCCAGATGTGCTCAATTGGATTCAGGTCTGGGGAACGGGCGGGCCAGTCCATAGCATCAAAGCATCAATCCTCTTGCAGGAACTGCTGACACACTCCAGCCACATGAGGTCTATTGTCCATTGTCTTGCATTAGGAGGAACCCAGGGCCAACCGCACCAGCATATGGTCTCACAAGGGGTCTGAGGATCTCATCTCGCTACCTATTGGCAGTCAGGCTACCTCTGGCGAGCACATGGAGGGCTGTGCGGCCCCACAAAGAAATGCCACCCCACACCATGACTGACCCACCACCAAACCGGTCATACTGGAGGATGTTGCAGGCAGCAGAACGTTCTCCACGGCGTCTCCAGACTCTGTCACATGTGCTCAGTGTGAACCTGCTTTCATCTGTGAAGAGCACAGGGCGCCAGTGGCGAATTTGCCAATCTTGATGTTCTCTGGCAAATGCCAAACGTCCTGCACGGTATTGGGCTGTAAGCACAACCCCCACCTGTGGACGTTGGGCCCTCATTACCACCCTCATGGAGTCTGTTTCTGGCCGTTTGAGCAGACACATGCACATTTGTGGCCAACTGGAGGTCTTTTTTACAGGGCTCTGGCAGTGCTCCTCCTGCTCCTCCTTGCACAAAGGCGGAGGTAGCGGTCTTGCTGCTGGGTTGTTTCCCTCCTACAGCCTCCTCCACATCTCCTGGTAGCACCTCCATGCTCTGGACACTACGCTGACACAGCAAACCTTCTTGCCACAGCTCGCATTGATGTGCCATCCTGGATGAGATGCACTACCTGAGCCACTTGTGTGGGTTGTAGACTCCATCTCATGCTACCACTAGAGTGAAAGCACCGCCAGCATTCAAAAGTGACCAAAACATCAGCCAGGAAGCATAGGAACTGAGAAGTGGTCTGTGGTCACCACCTGCAGAACCGCTCCTTTATTGGGGGTGTCTTGCTAATTGCCTATAATTTCCACCTGTTGTCTATTCCATTTGCACAACAGCATGTGAAATGTATTGTCAATCAGTGTCGCTTCCTAAGTGGACAGTTTAATTTCACAGAAGTGTGATTGACTTGGAGTTACAGTGTGTTGTTTAAGTGTTCCCTTTATTTTTTTGAGCAGTGTATGATCAAACAGAAACAGCATAACACCTATTATCAAATGCATCTCACGGCCTGATGACATGTTAAGTATTGTGCTAGAGAAACGGGTCTATTGCTGAGTACTGTAGGTCCAGCACCAGTCCCATACTTCAGCCTGCAGCACATAGGGAGAGGGCAGGCACTTCATATGTAGTTCACACAGGCCTCTCGCTCATGTTTGTATTCCTGTGGGGGAATGCAGGTTGGGAGTTGTAATTGTAATTACACAGATTTTGATCCAGACAGTTTCTCCTCCCCTAGTAGTCGGATATATTAAACAGGAAAATACCGGCACCCTGGTTCTCTAAACAGATGCATTTTTCAATAAGATCAGCCTAACGGGCTGCCCCTGGGCTCTTGGTGAATAGAGGCCTCTCCATTGAAGCGCTTTATTGAGACGGTTTCCCCACCCTGGAGAAACAATATCTGAACTCAAATTACAGTATCTCACTGAGCTCCATCTCCTGGGCAGCCATCTGTGTTACCAAGGTGATATTATACCACTACTTCATGGATACACAGCGCAAACATTTTCAAATACTACATATGCTGAAATGCAAGTTGAGAAAATTCATACCTTGAGTGGTTAAATAAATGGAAAATAGTCATTGTCACTGTCTGACTAAGTGAAGTTCAAAGGGTCTGGAGAGGAGCCGTACCATCCTGTGAACAGGATGCTGGCATTGTTTCAACCCCTTCTCATCTTCCCAGCTTCTGATCCAAGATGATGGGAATTCAATGCTGACTAATAATGACCTTCAATTTAAAAGTCATTCTCTACCTTTTAGTCATGATTTCTTTCATTTTCACTCCCCATTGTCTAGAAAAGGAAATGGTCCCTGTTTTATGTTTTGTTGTGATTCAAGTTTCAGGGATGGGAGTTCTGTTTTTCACATACCAAAAAAGCAAATCGTGGTCCATATGTGTTCAATTAAAGGGCACTTAAGTATGGCTTTGAATTGGACACATTGCCATGAAAGAATAGCAGACCCAAATCACAAGACAAGGGAAGAGAGAAAATAACACGTGCTGACTCAACTGTCCACTTTGTCCATTACAATCAGGTTTCACTTCCAGGTCAAATTCCCCACATCTAAAATGAACTGCTTGATGAACATATGCAGACATATGCAGTGACAAACAGCCTGTTTCTTGTAACAACTAGGAGTCTTGTGTCACACCAGGTGAACAAGCTGACATAACAGATTATCACCCTGTTGCCCTTCTCCACTTCCTGTGCATGAAGGCACATCATTAGATGACACTACGTAAAGACAAAGTAAATGGATAAATACAATTTCATTTTTGGCAAACACTCCACCACACCAGGTACATAAAAATTGGTTCTCTCATACATCAATCTCACTGTGCTATTGGCAGTGTGGATGTCAACATACTTGCCTTAACCAAAGTAGCCTACTTTAAAAAAAGGCATTTGTGGCCAAGTATGGCCTAAATCTAAAGAATATATATTTTCCCATTCCTCAGGCTAGCCTGGGCTCTCTCCTGGGTCTCTAACCAAAGTAGGAGGCTGAAACCATGCTGGCCCTGTCTACTTTCCTCACCCCAGTCTGCCCACACCCAAACAAACCGAGCTCCAGTCCCACTCCCGTGAGGGGGGGGGGGGTGAAACAAATCCTGGCTTTTGTCGTACCCTGTCGACAGACTGGCAATTATCTCTCATTTTGAAATCCACTTCAACACTAAATTCTTAACACTTGCCGTTAAAAAGAGAAAAATGGAAAAAAAGGTCACTGATCAGCGCATCAGAGTGGATTTTACTTCAGTGAGGGTTGAGTGAAACCCTCAAGTAAATGAGCTGAGAATATCCATTAATTCTGACCCTGTGAACAAGTGCCATGCTGCAGAGTGCAGGAGGATGGTTCTCCCCTCCCCAATCTTCAGCTGTGCAGCTCGCTTGCACTGGGCTGCTGCACTCACTCATCTTCTACTACACACTCATTGGCGTAACCTCTAAATCTATGGTAGTGGAAATTGGTGGTGGGCAATAGCGAGGTAATGATGTCTTTATCACTGGAAAATATAAATACTTCAGTTCAATATTGTTAAAAGCTTACAAAACAGGTTTGTCAAACTTTTCTAAATTCTAAATTTGTTATTGAATATTTTTTTTTAACCACCAATGGACCTATCCCTTCACACCACTGCAACACCTTTGACGTTTTAAGTGAATTGTAATTTTTACTTCAAAATTAGTGCCACAAAGATTGCCGCCGGTCCACCCAATGTGCAATGTCAACTTAAATGATCATGCCTATTGTAGTATCTATCCGATTTCCTACGGAGGATATGTACATACACACATTAATATATAAATACATAAGTTTACATAAACTTAGGTCAGAGCCATTAAAACTTGTTTTTCAACCACTTCACAAATTTCTTGTTAACCTGTTAAGTCGACCCTCTACTTTTTCGAACATTCTGTTAAAAATCGCGCAACATTTCAGCGCCCTGCTACTCAGGCCAGGAATATAGTATATGCATATGATTAGTATGTGTGGATAGAAAACACTCAGACGTTTATAAAACTGGTTAAATCATGGCTGTGACTATAACAGAACGTGTTTCATCGAAAAGTGCAGGAAAATCTGATCACTGAAAATGGAAATAAATATCCATGCGCGACTTCAAGGAATTGTTCAAAGTGAACCGAATTAAATGAGGCCGAGGTTGCAGTGCCTACAGCTTCCACACGTTGTCTAGAGTCTTGTCATTTGATTCAGCTTTGATTCTTGGTCTAACCGAATCAAGGGAATCGATTCCCTCCGGTCTCCGACCGGATGTTTTAGTCGAGCTCTCTCCAAGACATTTTTCGAGACAGACACCTATAGAATTGACATCGCCTCCTGATGAATTTTATCGCTTATTAACGTGTACTAATGCCTAAAGTTGCATTACAAAAGTATTTAGAAGTGTTTTGTGAAAGTTTATCGTCTACTTTTTTAATTTAAAAAAAATGACGTTACGTTATGAAACGCTATTTTTTTCCGTTTATCACACAGTCTTCATAGATCGATATCTAGGCTATATATGGACCGATTTAATCGAAAAAAAATACCCAATAGTGATTATGGGACATCTAGGAGTGCCAACAAAGAAGATGGTCAAAGGTAATGAATGTTTTATATTTTATTTGTGCGGTTTGTGTAGCGACGACTATGCTAATTATTTTGTTTACGTCCCCTGCGGGTCTTTTGGGGTGTTACATGCTATCAGATAATAGCTTCTCATGCTTTCACCGAAAAGCATTTTAAAAATCTGACTTGTTGCCTGGATTCACAACGAGTGTAGCTTTAATTCAATACCCTGCATGTGTATTTTAATGAACGTTTTGAGTTTTAACTAATACTATTAGCATTTAGCGTAGCGCATTTGCATTTCCAGAGCTCTAGATGGGACGCCTGCGTGCCAGGTAGGAGCAAGAGGTTAACAAACTATAGTTTTGGCAAGTCGGTTAGGACATCTACTTTGTGCATGACACAAGTCATTTTTCCAACAATTGTTTACAGACAGATTATTTCACTGTATCACAATTCCAGTAGGTCAGAAGTTAACATACAATAAGTTGACCGTGCCTTTAAACTGCTTGGAAAATTCCAGAAAATGATGTTATGGCTTTAGAAGCTTCTGATAGGCTAATTGACATAATTCGAGTCATTTGGAGTGGTACCTGTGCATGTATTTCAAGGCCTACCTTCAAACTCAGTGCCTTGTTGCTTGACATCATGGGGGAAAAAATCTAAAGAAATCAGCCAAGACCTCAGAATTGTTTTTGTAGACCTCCACAAGTCTGGTTCATCCTTGGGAGCAATTTCCAATTCCAGGCATTTGGAAATACTTATTTTCCACCATAATTTGCAAATAAATTCATTAAAAATCCTACAATGTGATCTTCTGAATTTTTCTCCCTCATTTTGTCTGTCATAGTTGAAGTGTACCTATGATGAAAATTATAGGCCTCTCATCTTTTTAAGTGGGAGAACATGCATAATTTGTGGCTGACTAAATACTTTTTTGCCCCACTGTATGTAGTTATCAGATCACTGCTTATCAAAAGATTTAGCAATAATGCTTTCACTTATAGACATGTCCCTTTTTCAGGACCCAGTCTTTCAAATATAATTTGTAAAAATCTAAATAACTTCACTGATCTTCATTGAAAGGGTTTAACTTCTTTGGGGTAGGTGGCAGTATTTTCATGTCCGGATGAAAAGCATGCACAGAGTAAATGGCCTGCTACAAAGCCATAAAAGCTAGAATATGCATATTATTAGTAGATTTGGATAGAAAACACAAGTTTCTAAAAATGTTTTAATGATGTCTGTGAATATAACAGAACTCATATGACAGGCAAAAACCTGAGAAAAAAATCCAACCAGGAAGTGGGAAATCTGAGGTTGGTCTATTTTCAACTCAGCTCCTATTGAAGATACAGTGGGATATTGGTATGTTGCACTTCTTAAGGCTTCCACTAGACGTCAACAGTCTTTAGAACCTTGTCTGATGCTTCTACTGTGAAGTGGGGCCGAAGGAGAAGGGAATGAGTAAGATCTGCCATGAGCTGACCATGCTCTGACCATGCGCGTTCATTGCACTTCTGAAGACAATGGAATTCCCCGGTTGGAACATGATTTAAGATTTATGTTAAAAACATCCTAAAGATTGATTCAATACATCATTTGACATGTTTGTACTGACTGTTACTGAACTTTGACATTTCGTCTGCTTTCAGTGAACACGCTTCGTGACTTTGGATTTGTTTACCAAATGCGCTAACAAAAGTAACTATTTGGACATAAAATGGACATTACCGAACAAACGAACATTTCTTGTGGAAGTGGGAGTCCTGGGAGTGCATTCCGACGAAGATCAGCAAAGGTAAGTGAAGATTTATGATGCTATTTATGAATTTTGTTGACTGCATAATATGGTGGATATATTTGTGTCTTGATTGGGCTCTGAGCGCCGACATTTTTGCTTTTTCCGTAAAGCTTTTTTGAAATCTGACACTGTGGTTGCATTAAGGAGAAGTGCATCTAAAATTCCATGCACAACAGTTGTATCTTTTAGCAATGTTTAATATGAGTATTCCTGTAAATTGATCTGGCTCTCTGCAAAATCAAAGGATGGTTTGGAATTTCTGAACGTAAGGGGCAAATGTACTCAGATTTTGGGATATAAATATTAACTTTACCGAACAAAACGTACATGTATTGTGTAACATGAAGTCCTATGAGTGTCATCTGATGAAGATCATGAAAGGTTAGTGATTCATTTTTATCTATATTTCTGCTTTTTGTGAATCCTCTCTTTGGCTGGAAAAATGGCTGTGTTATTCTGTGAATAGGCACTCACCTAACATAATCGTTTGGTTTACTTTCGTCGTAAAGCCTTTTTGAAATCGGACACTGTGGCTGGATTTACAACAAGTGTATCTTTAAAATGGTGTAAAATACATGTATGTTTCAGGAATTTTAATTATGGGATTTCTGTCGTTTTGAATTTGGCGCCCTGCAGTTTCACTGGCTGTTGAAGAGGTGGGATGCTACCGTCTCACCTACCCTGGAGAGGTTAAACACTGTTTTCCATGCTTGTTCAATGAACCATAAACAATTAATCAACATGCACCTGTGGAATGGTCATTAAGACACTAACAACTTACAGATGGTAGGCAATTAAGGTCACAGTTATGAAAACTTAGGAAACTAAAAAGAGGCCTTTCTATTGACTCTGAAAAACAACAAAAGAAAGATGCCCAGGGTTCCTGCTCATCAGTGTGAACGTGCCTTAGGCAGGTAGGAGGAGGTATGAGGACTGCAGAAGTGGCCAGGGCAATAAATTGCAATGCCCGTACTGTGAGACAGGATGGACAGCTGATCCTCGCAGTGGCAGACCACGTGTAACAACACCTGCACAGGATCGGTACATCTGAACATCACACCTGCTGAACAGGTACAGGATGGCAACAACTGCCAGAGTTACACAGGGAACGCACAATCCCTCCATCAGTGCTCAGACTGTCCGCAATAGGCTGAGAGAGGCTGGACTGAGGGCTTGTGAGGACCTGCCTTACAACAAGCCTACCAGATATCACAGGCAACAACGTCGCCTATGGGCACAAACCACCGTCGCTGGACCAGACAGGACTGGTAAAAAGTGCTCTTCACTGACGAGTCGCGGTTTTGTCTCACCAGGGGTGATGGTTGGATTCGCGTTTATCGTCAAAGGAATGAGCGTTACACCGAGACCTGTACTCTGGAGCGATATCGATTTGGAGGTGGAGGGTCCGTCATGGTCTGGGGCGGTGTTGTCACAGCATCATCAGACTGAGCTTGTTGTCATTGCAGGCAATCTTAACGGTGTCCGTTCCAGGGAAGACATCCACCTCCCTCATGTGGTACCCTTCCTGCAGGCTCATCATGACATGACCCTCCAGCATGACAATGCCACCAGCCATACTGCTCTTTCTGTGCGTGATTTCCTGCAAGACAGGAATGTCAGTGTTCTGCCATGGCCAGCGAAGAGCCTGGATCTCAATCCCATTGAGCACACCTGTGACCTGTTGGATCGGAGAGTGAGGGCTAGGGACATTCCCCCCCAGAAATGTCTGGGAACTTGCAGGTGCCTTGGTGGAAGAGTGGGGTAACATTCTCACAGCAAGAATTGGCAAATCTGCAGTACTTAATGCAGCTGGTGGCCACATAAGATACGGCCTGTTACTTTTGATTTTGACCCCCCCCCCCCTTTGTTCAGGGACCCATTAATCCATTAGTTAGTCACATGTCTGTGGAACCTGTTCAGTTTATGTCTCAGTTGTTGAATCCCGTTATGTTCATACAAATATTTACATATTTTAAAACCTTTTAGAACTACTCATCCCAGATCCGGTATATTTGTCATCAGCAACCGCTGAATAGCATAGCGCAACAGTCAAAAAATATTACTAGAAAATATTCATATTCATGAAATCACAAGTGAAATATAGCGAAGCCTTTTGTTAATCACCCTGTTGTCTCAGATTTTGAAATTATGCTTTACAGGCGAAAGCAATACAAGTGTTTGTGTAAGTTTATCGATAGCCTAGCATAGAATTATGTACACTTAGCATCAGGAAGCTTGGTCACGAAAATCAGAAAAGCAATAAAAATTAACCATTTACCTTTGATGATCTTCGGATGTTTTCACTCACGAGACTCCCAGTTAGACAGCAAATGTTCCTTTTGTTCCATGAAGATATTTTTATATCCAAATACCTCCGTTAGTTTGGTGCGTTATGCCAAACGTTTTTTTATAATCAATCATCAAGGTGTTTTTCAAATATCTATTGGATAATATATCAACCGGGACAGTTGGCTTTTCACTAGGACCGGGAGGAACAATGGCCGCCTCTCTCTTTTGCACAAAAATCACTCAGAGCCCCCACCTGACCACTTACGCAATGTGGTCGTTCACGCTCATTCTTCAAAATAAAGGCCTGAAAATATGTCTAAAGGCAGTAGATACCTTAGGGAAGCCATAGAAAACGGAATCTGGTTGATATCGCTTTCAATGGTCAATAGGGATGCATAGGAACACAGAGGTTTCAAAATAAGAGTCACTTCCTGATTGGATTTTTCTCAGGCTTTTGCCTGCAATATCAGTTGTTATACTCAAAGACAATATTTTTTACAGTTTTGGAAACTTTAGAGTGTTTTCTATCCTAAGCTGTCAATTATATGCATATTCTAGCATCTGGTCTAGAGAAATAGGCTGTTTACTTTGGGAACGTTATTTTTCCAAACATAAAAATAGTGCCCCCTAGCTTCATTAAGTTTGCTGAAAATAAACAGTTGACAGTGAGAAGATGTCTTTTTTTGCTGAGTTTATGTATAAAAGACTGATTTGGCATTGTCGTCTTGTTGCTTATGGGGGTTTTTATGTCACAGGAAACCTAAAGTTAATTGACCACTGCTCCATGTCAGCCAGAACCAACCCATTAAGCTGCACCACAATTGAGTGCATTACAATGTACTCTCACAAGCTTTTCGGATTATAACGTGTTCGAATTTGCACCGTACACCTGAGATCAGTGTTTCCCCAACTCTGGTTCACGAGTAACCCCCACATCACACATTTTTGTTGTAGCCCCTGACAACAACACCTGACAGGCAACCACTGATGCAGGTAAAATGTGATGGTTTTGCAATGGACAGGTCATGGATTATATAACGGAGAGGTCATGGATTCTATGGAGACATTGTCTAGGGTTAGGGAGAAGCTAATCACATTGTCATTGTTTTCATGTCTTTGTAGACTTGAAAGTAACACCATGTCACTCTTTCCTGTAATACTTGTTACTGTCATTGTGCATACTTTGTAATCTTATTTTTAGGGAAGGTAGACAAGAGGTAGACTTAGTGTGTAAATCTTATGCGGATGTGAGAAAATTGCTGATTGGGGTTTCATTTCTTCTCAGGCACACCCAGGTACATTATGGTTCTCCCCCCCCAAACATTTACGACCCAACAAAACAGACTTTCCGGATGGACCTGGTAAGGCTGTGCTGAAAAGACGGGAGGACAAGACAGCGGTGTACAAGGACCCGCTCTCCAATGTTCAACTTCCAACACGACCACCCAAGAACATATCTAGTGTTCCAAGACCAGACACAAGGCCCAGATTGTAGCTGATACTGACTCCTGCTCTTACTTATAAATATTACTCAACAAATGAAGAAATACCAGTTTGGAGAGGAACCGTCACATTTTTGTATTGACACAACAATAACAAGTCAAAATAATGATATATGCCTACCCCGTCCGTGTCTGTTGGCTTTTCTGCATATAACATTTTCTAATACAGATCCTATTATTTTGATGCACAAATCCATTCAAGCGAAGTCCGATGTGTTCTCAAACCTTTCCCGAAATAGTCACATGCCACAAACCCTGCTGCTGCGGTCATTCAATGGCAGTGGCATATGTTCTTCAAAGAGAGAACGCTGTAATGAGAGAAATAATGTAGCTTAAGCTACCGAAAACAGACCGTTTACAAGATTAAATCAAGACAGGAGGGTTTGACTCTTATTAAGGAGATGGAGTCCAGACAGGCTTCTTTAGGAAACTTTCTGAATGGACATATAGGCCTATACAGAGAATCAACGTACTCACAACCCCGTAAAAGCACCCGTCAATCAAAGCCACTAGCGTATGTCAGATACAAGAGCAAGTATTTCTCCTTTCCTTAAAACGTATTAAAAAACCTAGGCCTACCTTTACTTTCTGGAAAGCAGAGTATAAGATAATGAATTGACAATTAGCGTATGAACGGGGAAATCTATGCTATAGTATGAAGATTAAAATTGACCATCATTAAAATAGAAACGAATACATGCAACATGTCCATAGCCTATTTATCAGCGATGCGGATTATCGAGGGGGAAAGTGTTGGAAAGAGTTTTTAAATACTGTGAGGAACTACTATAAATTTGAATGGATGTAAAAAATGTATTTTAAAAAAAAAACGGACTTCGTTGACTTACTGTGTGAGGTGAAGAAAAACTGAGAAGCCCAGCTGGCCACTTTCCTACATTTTACATTTGCGAGAAGCAAGCCAGGTACTTCTATGCGTGCTCCGTCAACATTAACAGGACAGAGAAACCAGACACATGCTCATATGGAGCATGTAAAATATGTTAGGAAATAAACCAAAAGTTGTTTCTCACAAGCAAAGGAGGTTTTGAAATCTGCAAACAACTTTTCCACTCCGAGAATGAGCAGTAAAATAATGATTAAATAAATTAACGGAAAATTGCCTGTTTTACAAACGGTGGGTTACACAGACATTCATAAAATAGTTAATTGCAGGCCGACACCGTATAGCCTAGGCTACTATTCTACTTTGCGAGTATAGGAGAGCGGCATTTCTTTTAAATGTTCCGCGGCATATCGGCCAGGACCGGTGCTGACCACCGTTGATTAGTCTATAAATTAAGAAAATATTCCATATCAAACTATACTATGCCAAGTTGGAGAGGATTGGTGCATTCATTGTCCATTTGACACAACATTAGGCACATGTCATGGGGACCAGATGTTGGAGCAGCCTTAAGGGCAGTCAGTAGCAGGCAGCAAGATCAAGTGCAAAATAGTGTCCAGCTTAGTAACAGTGAAAGGTAATTCCCAGTGAATGACAAAATCCAATGAAAATGTACATAACCTACTAAAAGGTATTTACAAAATGAACAGACTTAAAATACAGGTTTGAATATGAATCAAAAACCTAAGCCTCAAATCAGGCCTACCCTGCCAAACCAACTATAGCAGGTTGGGGTATACCAGACTATGGACAGCCGCCCCATACAGAGCACATAGCAGAGCTACAACATAACTGAAGCTCACAGGTGAAACAGGTACCTTTATACCTATGGCCCCTACCTATGAACCATACCATTAACCCAAATATGGCATATTAAATCATGTAACAGACATCCTCATTATACCTACATTAACATTCTGTCTAAATAATATGCGGGAATACTTTCCATTAATGAATACACAATTCATAACAATAGTTCTGCAGGCCAACAGGAGGCAAAACATATTACTTATGGAGCTGCGCTCCCATTATGCACAGAGAAAACCGACAAGACATGGAGTTCCGAGACACACATAACCTCAAAACACAGGACGCATTACAATATGGAAATAAACAAACATTGCATCCACTGGGAGGATTGCAAAATGGTAAATTACTGCAGTTAAATATGAAACTGAAATGAAACAATGCAACTCGACCAAACATTTCCGCGACACATAATTATTAGCCTTGCGCACAGTAAATACCATGACACTGGCAAAAAGAGGAAGCAACAGTATATACATTTAGAAGAAATGAATTACTAGATATACGTGGAAACATGAACACCCTAAACAATTTATAAGGGGAAATAAATGATGCTCGTTCGTGACGAGATCAACTAAATCAGCTTCCTCAGAGCCAGAACAACCTTGTTGACTGCTGTCAAATAAGGAGTGAATAGTCAGACTCATCCAAACGTTTTTTTTTAAAGATTGATTTATATAATTACTAGCAAGCAATGAAAACATGTTTTGTTTAAAAGAAAGTCCACACATCAAAGATGATTTTTACTAGTGCCATAGCCTATAGTGCTCTACACCCCCGCACATCTAACAATCTGCTGCAGCACATAAGAACATTTAGGCAGAGGAGATGTATACTGAACAAATATAAATGCAAAAATTTTAAAGATTTTACTGAATTACAGTACATATAAAGAAATCAGTCATTTAAAATTAGGCTCTAATCTATGGATTTCACATGATTGGGAATACAGATCTCTGTTGGTCAGATACCAAGAAAAAAAAAAAGGTGGGTGCTTGGATCAGAAAACCAGTCAGTACCTGGTGTGACCACCATTTGCCTCATGCAGCATGACACATCTCCTTTCGCATAGAGTTGACCAGGCTGTTGATTGTGACCTGTGGAATGCTGTCCCAATCCTCTTCAACAGCTGTTGCCATTGAAGTTGCTGGATATTGGCGGGAACTGGAACACAATGTCATACACATCGATCCAGAGTAGAGGTCGACCGATTAATCGTAATGGCCGATTAATTAGGGCCGATTTAAAGTTTTCATAACAATCGGAAATCGGTATTTTTGGGTGCCGATTTGCCGTTTTTTTTTTTTTAAATACCTTTATTTAACTAGGCAAGTCAGTTAAGAAAACATTCTTATTTTCAATGACAGCCTAGGAACGGTGGGTTAACTGCCTTGTTCAGGGGCAGAACGACAGATTTTCACCTTGTCAGCTCGGGGGATCCAATCTTGCAACCTTACAGTTAACTAGTCCAACGCAATAACGACCTGCCTCTCTCTCATTGCACTCCACAAGGAGACTGCCTGTTACGCGAATGCAGTAAACCAAGGTAAGTTGCTAGCTAGCATTAAACTTATCTTATAAAAAACAATCAATCATAATCACTAGTTGATGATATTACTAGATATTATCTAGTGTGTCCTGCGTTGCATATAATCTGACTGAGCATACAAGTATCTAAGTATCTGACTGAACGGTGGTAGGCAGAAGCAGGCGCGTAAACATTCATTCAAACAGCACTTTCGTGCGTTTTGCCAGCAGCTCTTCGTGGTGCGTCAAGCATTGCGCTGTTTATGACTTCAAGCCTATCAACTCCCGAGATGAGGCTGGTGTAACCGAAGTGAAATGGCTAGCTAGTTAGCGTGCGCTAACTAGAGGGACGGAAGCTATACTGTTACACTGGCAATACTAAAGTGCATATAAGAACATCCAATAGTCAAAGGTTAATGAAATACAAACGGTATATAGGGAAATAGTCCTATAATTCCTATAATAACTACAACCTAAAACTTCTTACCTGTGAATATTGAAAACTCATGTTAAAAGGAACCACCAGCTTTCATATGTTCTCATGTTCTGAGCAAGGAACTGAAACGTTAGCTTTCTTACATAGCACATATTGCACTTTTACTTTCTTCTCCAACACTTTGTTTTTGCATTATTTACTTGAGGCTAAATTGATTTTATTATTATATTATTATTATTATATTAAGTTAAAATAAGTGTTCATTCAGTATTGTTGTAATTGTCATTATTAGAAATAAAATAAAAATCGACCGATTAATCGGTATCGTTTTTTTTTTGGGTCATCCAATAATCGGTATCGGCGTTGAAGGTGAGTATGCAGGCTAAAACTGGGGACATTTTCAGCTTTCAGGAATTGTCGAAAGGATCTGTTCACATGAGGCCGTGCATTATCATGCTGAAACATGAGGTGATGGCGGCAGATGAATGGCACGACAATGGGCCTCAGGATCCCATCAAGGTGCACCTGTGTAATGATCATGCTGTTTAATCAGCTTCTTGATATGCCACACCTGTCAGGTCGATGGATGATCTTGGCAAAGGAGAAATGCTCACTAACAGGGACGTAAAACAAATTTGTGGACAGAATGAGAGAAATAAGCTTTTTGTGCATATGAAGAATTGAACAGGTGCCCATTGTGCTTCGGAAAATAAAGGGACACTAAAATGTGCAGTTGTGTCACATAACACAATGCCACACGTCTCAAGTTGAGGGAGGGTGCAATTGACATGCTGACTACAGGAATGTCCACCAGATCTGTTGACAGAGAATTTAATGTTTATTTCTCTACCATAAGCTACCTCCAACATTGTTTTAGAGAATTTGGCCATATGTCCAACCGGCTTCACAACCACACATCCAACCGGCCTCACAACCGCAGACCACGTGTAACCACGACAGCCCAGGACCTCCACATCCAGCTTCTTCCCCTGCGGGATCATCTGAGACCAGCCACCCAAACAGCTGATGAAACTGAGGAGTGTTTCTATCTTTAATAAAGTCCCTTTGTGGGGAAAAACGTATTCTGATTGATTGGCCACCCATGGCTACGCTGCTGCCTAGTCATGTGAAATCCATAGATTAGGGCCAAATGTATTTATTTCAATTGACTGATTTTCTTATATGAACTGTAACTCAGTAAAAATGTTGACATTTACATTTATATTGTTGTTCAGTATAGATTTTCCAAAGCTGGTATAAGCAGGTCCAACTCCGTGCAGCAAAGACACTTGTCTTCAGCGGTATACCACCAGTTCCCAGAGGTCCTCAGTCCCATCTCAGCTGCTGGTTGAATATCTGCCTGAGCCCCTGCCTGCTCCGTCTCACCCTCCCCTTTCTCTGTCATCCTCAATCTGTTGAAGCTCTTCGTCTGTGTATGCAACTTCAAATAAATAAGGCTCGCCTGCAAATTCAAACATTTCATCATATTGTCTAGTCAGACGTGTTGGTAGCATAGCAAAAAACAACAAATAATTATCTTGCTCGGTAGATTAGCGACCAGCAGCTAGCTAGCAGCTCTGCGTTTACAGTGGACACGTTGTTGTGGACTGGCTAGTGTGTTTATGAAACACACCCATTAACTTATAGGTGTGCAGTAGTCACTGAGGTATAGGCAGAAGCGAGAGGAACAAGGAAGTAAACGCATGCACGCCAATATGTGCACGCTAGAAATGATCGCTCGTGTTAAAAATATATATTATAAAGTTGTGGATAAAGTTCAGTATGACAAAATGTCATGTGTACAACATCTAAAGACCTGCATCAGGATACTGAGAGCTTTGGCGTTTGTAGGATGTATTTGGAGCATCAGTTCATGTTTTCTGGATGCCTTGTAACTCAAGAATAAGGCTCAGGAAGTTGCTGGTGGGATAAGTTTCTCAAAATCAAGTGAAATTGCTAATAAATCTGTCTGGAACCTTCATTAACATGCCATTTACATAAAAAAATACAGATTATGGTTCTAAATAGTGAAATTCTTCTTTAAGATGAACTTTAAGTCACTCTGGATAAGAGCATTTGCTAAGTAACTAAAACATAAAAATCAGGCAGCCAGAAGACCTTGGGGATCACAACCTCAGGTCAAATGTCATACGCTATGGGGGCGCTATGTCATTATTGGATAAAAAGATGTGCCCGTTTTAAGCACAATATTTTGTCACGAAAAGATGCTAGACTATGCATGGAATTGACAGCCTTGGAAAGACAAAACTCTGACGTCTCCAAAACTGCAAAGACATTATCTGTGAGTGCCCCAGAACTAATGCAACAGGCGAAACCAAGATGAAGTTTCATACAGGAAATGCCCCAGATTCTGAAGGCGCTGTGTTCCAATGTCTCCTTATATGGCTGTGAATGCGCCAGGAATGAGCCTGCGGTTTCTGTCTATTCTCCGAGGTGTCTGCAGCATTGTGACGTGTTTGTAGGCATATCATTGGACGATTGACCATAAGAGACTACATTTACCTGCCCGGTGTCCTGTGTGCGTAATCTGTAGGTCCATGCGCGTTCCATTTCTTCAGAAGAGAAAGTAAAATGCCACGATGGATTTTATCGTCGATAGATATGTGAAAAACACCTTGAGGATTGATTCTAAACATCGTTTCTGTCAATATTATGGAGTTAATTTCGAAAAAAGTTTGTGTTTTAATGACTTAATATATATATATTTTTTTTTCACTCCCCAAATGTGATGAACAAAACGGAGCGATTAGTCGACACAAATAAAAAAAAATGTAAAAACGGAACATTTGCTATCTAACAGAGTCTCCTCATTGAAAACATCTGAAGTTCTTCAAAGGTAAATGATTTTATTTGAATTCTTTTCTGGTTTTTGTGGAAAATGTTGCATGCTGAATGCTAATGCTAAATGGTACGTTAGCCATCAATACTGTTACACAAATGCTTGTTTTGCAATGGTTGAGAAGCATATTTTGAAAATCTGAGATGACAGTGTTGTTAACAAAAGGCTAAGCTTGAGAGCAAATAGATAAATTTCATTTCATTTGCGATTTTCATGAATAGTTAACGTTGTGTTATGCTAATGAGCTTGCGGATAGATTTACACAATCCTGAATACAGGTTTTTTTTCGTAGCTAAACATGACGCAGAAAACGGAGCGATTTATCCTAAACAAATAATCTTTCAGGAAAAACTGAATATTTGCTATCTGAGAGTCCTCATTCAAAACATCTGAAGTTCTTCAAAGGTAAATTATTTTATTTGAATGCTTTTCTGTTTTTGTGTAAATGTTGCCTGCTGAATGCTAACGCTAAATGCTATGCTAAATGCTACGTTAGCTATCAATACTGTTACACAAATGCTTGTTTTGCAATGGTTGAGAAGCATATTTTGAAAATCTGAGATGACAGTGTTGTTAACAAAAGGCTAAGCTTGAGAGCAAATAAATGAAATGAAATTAATCTGCGATTTTAGTTAACGTTGCATTATGGTAATGAGCTTGAGGCTGTAGTCACGATACCGGATCCGGGATGGCTCGACGCAAGAAGTTAATGACCTATTGATGCCGGGCTCTGTCTCCTGAGGAACAGAGTTAGTGTGACAAGAATGCAAATAATGCCTAACAGACTAATCATCAGCGAACACATGGCACATTACAGACATGACTGCATGGCACATTACAGACATGACTGAGTCTCATTCACACTGACATGGCCCACAGCTTGCTTTGGTTAGGACAGTCACCTCAAGAAATTTGAGAAATAACTTCTGTAGGTCTAGGATAGTAAATTCAATTCCATCAGCATGACTTAATCTGGGGTTAAGATGTGTAGGCTGGATGAAGTGTTTGGTCAGCAGGCCCACGGCCCAGTATTAAGTCGGATAACTGACAGGTTATCTTGGTCCTAGAAGCTGTGAATGAGCAGCTCTGGCAATCTCGCTTCTCCCTGAGCACTCAACAGACAGTCACACACAGTGCCAGGAGACACAGCCCTTTTTTTGTGCCTGTTGTGACAACTGTCGTGATACCCACAGCAGCTGACAGGGAAGGGGAAGCCATCTGTTAATCTCATCCTCCTCCATACACTTTGGAAGCAGACAAGCTCATTTTGGAAATCCCCATTTTAGCTAACTTAAAATGTCCAGTTTGTTTGCCGTTGCACAGGCCAAAGCCATAACAGCCACACAGTAAATGGGCATTATGCTCCCCCTCACACACACACTTAATTAGGAGAACCAGATCTAGATGAATAGCTGTGATTATGCTGCAATTTATGAAATATGGGATCCCTGTTATAACTCGGTTTAAAGACCACTGTCTTTAGTCCATCTCCACCCATCCCTCGAATCCATACATGTCATGTCTTGTCAGAAGGTAACAGTGGCTATTTCTGCAATGGGAAATCAACCTGACAACAGTTTGAGAAATATAGCCTGCAAAAGTAGTTGTCAGTCACCCCTCCAGTCTCAGTAGGGACTAGGTCTATGTACTGTATCACGCCTAGGGAACCACAGTTAATAAGGAGTCTTGAGTACTCTTGCAAAGGCTCTGCACCAAACAAGTTTAATAGGCATTGTCAATGCACCGGGGTATAACATTGCATTGGTCTGTGCTGATGCCTGCCCCATTTGTTCAACTCCCCAAAATCCTCAATCAATTGCATCATCCCAGAATAGTATCATACATCAAACAACAGCAACCCACTGGCAACTCCTTTGTTTACAAACATATAATGTTTGACAGACATGTATTGCTTCTGATTCACAAGACACACATACACAGTTCAAGTAAGTGTATGTCATAAAGTTACCTGTTGATATGACGAGTCCTCCGGGCGAAAATCGCTGCTCGTCTGTTCGAATTGAAGGTTGAAATGAGGGAGTCGGTGTAGCAGGTTGACCCACCACGGCGGTGAGTAGTTGACAACCGCTGCCATGGTATGAGGGCTGTGGACGCTTTAGGGAAACTGTGATCTGTGTGGTCAGTCAAAAATGAAATAATGGACTGAGCCCGCGTCATAAAGTTATTGTTAGCAAGCGGTCCAGCAAAACCAAAGAGATTCCTATGTCCGAAAGCAGAACGTCAGACCTAATGCATTGTGGTCCAACGTTAAACTGTACCTGAGATATCGGTTGTCACTTCTTCCCTACGGTACTAACAAACGGGTAGCTAACTATATCCATTGTCATATAACACTACCATGTTCACTTCTGTCATGTGTAATACTAAACTGTGTCAAAAAATCTGAAGGAGGAATAGGCTACCCAGTTAACGTTAACTTCACGAACACCCCCACGCAGATGACAGTCCATCCACCTTATTGTAGTTGCCTGTCCGTCTGGTTAACTACTGTACAGATGACGTAACGTTATTTTGCTAACGGGATAGCTTCCCAACTCAACATGCAAGTAACCGTAGCTAGCTAGCCGGCTAACTATTGTTGTTGAGCAATTCTACAGAACGCATCCATTCCATGCAAATACTTTCGTAAGAAAAAATGCGTAGCTAAAACATTTGATTTGATTCTCAATAATTCATTCTAGATTATAATTTGACTGTCCTTTCCTCGTTATCAGTCATAGCCAGTTGATTGTTACTCGTGTTCCAATGTATCAAGTTAGCAGCAGGCTAGTTGGCTTGCTAACTAGCTTAGCGAATATATCCGTGCTCCGTCCGTGGTTGCTCCAGTTCCATTTGCGCCCTTTGTCTTTTCTTCAATTTTCCTAAATGCTTTGATTGTGACCAAGTCTTTTACTGTATTGCAAAGTAGTTTAAAGTGGACAATTCCCGTTCATTCACTAAAGATAAACAACGATTCGGTGAACTGTTCAGGGGACTACGACGCTGCAACCTCGAAACCATCCGATGCAGATTGCAGTCCCGCTCGCACCCACAACAACCCCACTCCTCGCGCAGCGCCGCTATCTCGTTGCAAATGATTTGTGTCTAGTGGCCTCTGGTGGCAAAATGGTGAAGCTGCACACACCCAGGCATATTTTGAGTAAGAGCGAGTTATCAAGTCGACCTGCTGAGTAAAGGGACAAATGAACAAACTATTGGGCTCTATCCAGGAAATCATTATGACACATACTGTACAATATCAACATTTTTGTAATTATCAATTTAGGGTCCTGCTAATTATTTGACTGTTTTTTTTTCACTCCTTCGGGATCTATTGGAGGAGACAAATCACCCTTCAAACTTTTAGACCATCTGAACCCAAAATAGACTTGTAGACCATCTGAACCCAATGTAATCATATACACATTTCTATATCAATATCCAATAAATAGATTTGGTGCACTGGTCCTCAAAGAGATGTTCTTTGATTTATTTGGCTAGAGTCTTTTTCAAATCAAGTTGTGGTTAGGCAAAGGTGGAAAAAGTACTCGATTGTCATACTTGAGTAAAGCTACCTTAATATAACATGACTCAAGTAAAAGTGAAAGTAACCCATTAAAATATTACTTGAGTAAAAGTACAAAATAAAAGTAAATGCTATAGATCAAATTTTGTATATTTAGCAAACCAGATGGCACAATTTCCTTTTTATTATTATTTTTGACAGCCAGGGGCACACTCCAACACTGAGACATAATTTACAAAGGAAGCATTTACGTTTAGTGAGTCCACCAGATCAGAGGCAGTAGGGATGACCAGGGACTTTCTCTTGATAAGTATTTGAATTTGACCTTTCTCCTGTACTGCTAAGCATTCAAATTGTAACTAGTACTTTTGGATGCCAGGGAAAATGTATGGAGTAAAAAGTACAACATGTTCTTTAGGAATGTAGTGAAGTAAAAATAGTCAACAATATAAATAGTACAGTAAAGTACATATATCCCCAAAAACTACTTAAGTAGTACTCTAAAGTATTTTTACTTATTAAGTACTTTACACCACTGCGGATTAGACTGAGAATGGGAATGCAGAGGCATATTTGAGGTGTTTCAAGCCTTTGTGGGGGAGGGCCCATGTACAATAACTCTTGTTCACCTATGCTCCTATGTTCTGGATTCCTAATATCCAGTTTGCAGTAATCCATATATTGTCGAGTGCATACAATAATGTTTGGACATATACAGTACTGCTGCATAAGGTCTGAAATCTGGCAAAAGTCCAAAGTTCACTACAACTTTAAGAAATCGGAAATTATTCGAGTTTTTTTCTTTAGGAAATCACATGGAGGTGCTGTCGTGCTCACATGACAATCTGAATTATGGCAGGCGAGCTCAATGAAGGTAATTTGCTAAATACATGTTATGTTCCACATCTTTATGTTGGATTTAAGAATATGTTTTCGACTTTTTGTAAACGTCCTACGTGGCGACAGGCGAAATAATGTTCTTTTTTCGGGGGGCCGTTATGTTTGTTCATTGAATTCAGACTAAGAGAACGCGATGTGAAGTGTTCAGAGCTAAACAGTGCAGCCTACGATTCGTGATGTAACTATAAAACCTGTCAATTTAAGATAAACAGTAATATAGTAGGTTTACTGCGAATTGTAAAATGCAGGCTACTCATCTGAGCATTAGATTACAAATTTAGCAAGGGTGTTAGTTTATTAGGATCCCCATTAGCTACTGCACATGCAGCAACTACTCTTCCTGAGGTCCACGTAAAACTTACAAATGCATAACAGTACAGAACAGTAATAGACAAGAACATATAGGTGTAATTAAGGGTGATTTGACAGAAACTCGTTTTTTATACAGTAGGGTAGGCTGCTGTACCGTTGCATTGGTCTGCTCATTGTCATGTTCTTTATTTGATTATATTTATATGACCTGTCCAACTCACGTATTCAACGTTCCATAGCATAGGACTAGCCTGGTTGTCTTTTATTTAGCTATTATATTCCACTACCCTGTCATTTGCCTAAGAGACTTTAGGCACTCTTCATATGAACATTCTATCATTAAAATTGGATCCTGATTCGATAACCCTCACAGTTATCATCCGATCACAATATTTATGCAAATTAGACTAATAGAAAAACATTAATTTAATTCATACATTTAATTAGAAACATTCTAACATTAGGTATTCTGACTTAATATATGTCATTGTAAACATAACATTGGGTGTGGGGAGAGCAGAGGATTCCCGTCTTGCTTCTTCTTATTATTTTTACCAGCCTCTTGGCAAATGACAGGAGTGGAAAGTTAGTTGGTACCCAGACTACCATAGGAAAGTTGTCGATAGTTATTTTTTTTCCTTATGAAAATTACATATCATGGAAATGAGGGATACAAAGTATATTGAAAGCAGGTGGTTCCTGAGTTAATTAAGCAATTAACATCCTATCATGCTTAGGGTCATGTATAAAAATGCTGGGCAGGCCATTACTTTGGCTACCCATCCCACAGAGCATGATTGGCCACTGAATGGTTTGATGGGCATGAAAATGATGTAAACCATATGCCATGGTTGTCTCAGTCACCAGATCTCAACCCAATTGAACACCTATGGGAGATTCTGGAGTGGTGCCTTAGACATTGTTTTGCATTCAGGACATAAAGTTTGTTTCTTTGCCACATTCTTTTCAGTTATACTTTAGTGCCTTATTGTAAATAGGATGCAAGTTTTTGAATATTTTTTGTCAGTACAGGCTTCCTTCTTTTAACTCTCATTTAGGTTAGTATTGTCGAGTAACTACATTGTTGTTGATCCATCCTCAGTTTTGTCCCATCACAGACATTAAACTCTGTAACTGTTTTAAAATCACCATTGGCCTCATTGTGAAATCCCTGAGCAGTTTCCTTCCTCCCTGGCAACTGAGTTAGGAAGGACACCTGTGTCTTTGTAGTGACTGGGTGTATTGACACACCATCGAAAGTGTATTTAATAACTTCACCATGCTCAAAGGGATATTAAATGTCTGCTTTTTTTACCCATCTACCAATAGGTGCCCTTCTTTGAGAAACATTGGGAAACCTCCCTGGTCTTTGTGGTGGAATCTGTGTTTGAAATTAAGTGCTCGACTGAGGGACCTTACAGAGTGTGTGGGGTACAGAGATGAGGTAGTCATTCAAAACTCATGTTAAACACTATCATTGCACACAGAGTAAATCCATGCAACTTATTATGTAACTTGTTTAGAAAATCTTTACTCCTGAACCTATTTAGGTTTGCATTAACAGGGGTTGAATGCTTATTCACTCAAGACATTTCAGCTTTTCATTTTTAACAAGTAAACATTTCTAAAAACAAAATTACAATTTGACGTTATGGGGTACTGTGTGTGTGTGGACCAGTGACACAACATCTCAATTTAATACATTTTAAATTAAGGCTGTAACACAACAAAATGCACTGTAGATCCAAGTTGGCAAGACTTTAAATATAAAGATTATCTGGCGACTCACTAGCAGGTGGGCTGGTGCTTGAGATTGTTTATGAGATCTGTGTTCAAGATGCACTATGCAGAAATCACTCAGCCATTTCCTGGTTACTAAAATTTGAGTAGTTTGCCTAATTTCAGTTTGTGACAAAACAAGCAAATATAGTGGAGAGCATCATTTTACCATCGAACCACTGTGAAATATATTTTCCATAAGAAAAAGATTGTATTTTCATCTGTTTGAAGCTGATGTACAAAACGTAAAGTAAAAAAACGCAAAAACGAAACTAATGTACAGGAAGCATAGAAATAGTGCAAATAAAATAGATCTACCGCTTCTTAGACTTGCTTTTCATGAATGACAGATCTATAACGCACATTTCTATGTGAACATGCTGGTTTGCCCAAAAAGTTACATTTTACACCTTTATTTTTCTATAATGCCCGTTACGAGAAGTTGGTCATTATTAGTGGATGTGCATGATTCTGGTAAAAATTATAACAAAAATTGCATTTCGTAGACTGATTTGAAAGCCAGATCAGTGATTTTGCAAAAGTGCAGGTTAATAATCTATTTTGATAAAATAATTATATTATTAGTGGCTCCTATGTTGAAGGCTTATTTTTTAGCCTAGGTATAATTTTATAAGCCCAGAATTCAGCCCTACCTGCACCTTAGAGACTGCCACTTTAATTATGTTTACATACTGTTTTACCCACTTCATATGTATATACTGTATTCTAGTCAAGGCTCATCTTATATAACTACTGCTGTACACACCTTCTCTATTCATATACTGTCCATAGTTTCACACCATTATATAAATATACACTGAGTATACCAAACATTAGGAACACCTTCTGGCCCATGTTGATGCTGACCCATGTTGACTCCAATGCGTCCCACAGTTGTGTCAAGTTGACTGGATGTCCTTTGGGTGGTGGACCATTCTTGATACACACGGAAACTGTTGAGCGTGAAAAACCCAGCAGCGTTGCAGTTCTTGACACAAACTGGTGTGCCTGACACCTACTACCATACCCTGTTCAAAGGCACTTAAATAGTTTGTCTTGCTCATTCACCCTCTGAATGGTACACATACACAATCCATGTCTCAAGGCTTAAAACTCCTTCTTTAACCTGTCTCCTCCCCTTCACACTGATTTGAAGTGGATTTAACAAGTGACATCAAAAAGGGATCATAGCTTTCACCTGGATTCACCTGGTCACCTGGATTCACCTGGTCACCTGGATTCACCTGGTCAGTCTGTGATGGATAGAGCAGGTGTTCTTCATGTGTATATATATATATATATATATATATTAGTCGGACTCTGACATTGCTCATTCTGATATTTCTTTTGGAGTGTGTGTGTTTCTCTATTGTTAGGTTTTACTGCACTGTTGGAGCTATAAACAAGCATTTCGTTGCACCTGCGATAACATTTGCAAAATATGTGTACGCGACCAATACAGTTGATTTTGTGTAGGTTAAATGAAATCGATGTTGCCATGATGTTTAACCACAAGTCATGCAATTAATAAGAATGTCTTCATCCACATAAATCCATGCCTAATGGTTTGTGCACCTCCTCTGTCAGGATCAGTGCCGCCATACTACAGGGAGGTGTATGAGGCCATCCGGAGTAAGATAGAGGAACGAGTGCAGGTGGAGGTCTTCCAGAGGTTGCTCAGCAGAACAGATCTCCCCAGTGCTGTGCAGGGCCAGGTGAACACAACGTTTTCTTTACTTGTTGTCACATCTATGATTCAAAATGGCCGCCAAATGTGGAAAGGGAGTTCTGGCTGTTTGTGGGGGGTTTTTTTAGGCTCAAGTTTTTGTTGTTATGAAACAGAAGCACAGGCTGGTTTGTTATGTATTAGACCTATGGGTTTTCTGTCCTCTTCCCTTCTTGGAACTCCAAGAAAAGTGAACAAGACATTCTGCAGAATAGGAAGTAGACACAAAACAGAAAATTCTTGAAAAACATCTAACGCTCTTTGATACAAACCATTCAACTCTATTCAAAGCCTCTCAAGCCTGTATTTGTTTTACCACTAGGTACTAAGGGGGTAATTACAATACTAGTTCCAACACCAGTTATTAGAAAGGGCGGTTTCTGCTAACTATCTCCTTGCTGCCATTTAATTAGTGGTATTTGCTTCAGTAAAGCTTACTGAAAAGTGATGGTATTTGAGGGGATGGCATTTAAAAGTTGTGTTATTCAAGAGCACATGGGACATGAAAAATACAACGTGTTACACGTTAGCCATGGAAACGCTTCATTGATGTATTTCAGCTGAGACCACGTGGTTCAGTTGGATGTTTCTTACTGTATTATATCATTACTAAAGTGTGTTCTGCATTTTCTCGTCAACCACTGCTGAATTTATACCTTGGATCGAGCAATGACCTGTTAAGAGAGTCCTGTAATGTCCTTGTCTTTTTCAGATTGCTGAGCATGTTGACTACACTGATGGATTCTTAAGCAAGTTATCCCTGTATAAAGCACTGGCGTTGATCGCGCTTGCTCAGCAAGGAAAGCAACCAAGCCCGAAACTCTTAGAGAACTGCATACAAGGTAAGCCTTTTAACTAGTTGTTTTCAAGGGAGGACATAGCAGTAAATGTGTAGCTTAATGAGTAGCTTGGCTGTTTAGTATCTAAGGTCAAAAACCTTTGTGACCCCTATGAACAGCTTGTGTGAGAAAGTTCAGTTCACTATATATTTATTGTGTGAAGTTGAATATGCATGTGACAAGCTAAAGTACACATTGACTTTGCACACAAAAGAAGCAAGTGTGCTGTGCTTAAAAGCTGGTCCTAGTTTTATCATAGTGTGTTGTATTTGTTGGCCGGTTTCCTCTAACCTCTGGGCATTGCGTCCGGGAATACACCAGCTCCCTTCCCATTTCTCTGTAAAATACCTTTCCCTGACATGTTTTATTCCTCTGGAACAGCTCTGTGAAAATCATAATGAAAGTTACAGGAAGAACTCTTCCCTCTCTCTTAAGTACACCTGTATTTCTTGATTGTATTCTGCGGCTAGGTTTTTGAGTGTTACAGTACTTAAGTTGGAGAGGAGTCGTCGTCTTTTGTTTTTCAGAGGTAGCCATTACTCCGAACACAGCGCTGAGTTAGAGCTCTGTTCCAAAGCTCATATGATTATTTAGGGCCCTCTGTGTTATTTCAAGTGCTGCCAATATGGCAGCTGACCGCTTTCTGTGAAATTGATGTCACGTTTTCTCTGCTGAGCTATGGTAGAGTTGGTTTCTTGGTTATTGTAGGAGGACTATTAACTCTGCTCATATCTCTGTGGAATGTCAAGGAGGGTTACATTCAGGATCACATGAATCACACCATCATAATTGTTTGAAAGACTTAAGAGACATTTGAGTTTAGGGAGAGTCGTGTGCTTTCTAATGGTGTCAAGTCTAGTTTCCTCAATATTACGAAAGGTGTACCGTAGGCGTTGGTATTGGGACCTGTGCTCTTTACTATGTGTATATATAGTGCCGTGAAAAAGTATTTTTACCCCTAATTTTCTTTACTTTTGCATATTTTTGATACTGAATGTTATCAGATCTTCAACCAAATCCTAATATTAGATAAAGGGAACCTGAGTGAACAAATAACACAACAATGACATACTTATTACATTTATTTCATAAATAAAGTTATACCACACCCAATGCCCCTGTGTGAAAAAGTAGCTGCCCCCCTTACACTCAATAACTGGTTGTGCCACCTTTTAACTGCAATGACTCCAACCAAACACTTAGTGTAGTTGTTTATCAGTCTCACGTCACTGTGGAGGAATTTTGGACCACTCTTTCATGAAGAACTGTTGTAACTCAGCAACATTTGTGGGTTTTCAAGTCTTGATGCATTACCCAGCTGTGCTTCAGCTTCAGCATGCAGACGGATGGCCTAACATTCTCCTGTAGAATAATCTGATACAGAGCAGAATTCATGGTTCCTTCTATTAAGGGATGTCGTACAGGTCCTGAGGTAGCAAAGCATCCATACACAGGCATGTTGTCCAAAAAGTTACACTTTTGAATCAATCATAGAACATTCTTCCAAGAGTCTTGATGATTATCCAGGTGTCTCCGGGGGCTTTTTGGCAAACTTGGATAACATATGCTGTCGAAAACCAAACACTGCATTCCACAGTAAAAACCTCATGACAACGGTTAAGCATGGTGGTGGTGGTTTGGGGGTGCTTTTCTGCCTCAGGCGATGTGAGATACTGATCAACAACAACAGGAAGTATTTGGTTGCAGTCATTGCAGCTGAAGGTGGCACAACTAGTTATTGAGTGTAAGGGGCAATTCATTTTTTCACGCAGGGGAATTGGGTGTTGCATAATTGTGTGAATTAAATTAATAAAATAAGTATAACTTTTTTTGTTATTTGTAAACTCAAGTTCCCTTTATCTAATATTTGGTTTTGGTTGAAGATCTGATAACATTCAGTATCAAAAATATGCCACAAATTGAGAAAATCTGAAAGGGGGCAAATACTATTACCAGACTGCAGCAAGCCACTACTCTTAAACCTTTGGATGCTATATACCGTAGCGCGCTTCACTGACAGATTTAATACTCATCACTGCATCATGTATCAGAAGGTTGGCTGGACCTCATGAAAATCCTGTAGATGACTTTATTACTCTTTGTTTACAAAGCTCTGCTCCACAAGATTCCAACATACCTCACTTCCCTGTAGAAATATTTCAATATGAGATACCGATCCCGTTCCGAGGTTTTCTTAACTCTTGAGGTCCCGGTTGTCTCCATAAAGTTTGGTAAATTCGCCTTTTAGTTTTAACGCACCACAGTTCTGGAATACCTTACAAACAATTTCCACCTGGATTCTCTGGTGCCGATAGGGCAGTTTAAAACTCTGTTGGTAAATGAGTTCACGCAAGTGTGTCCTCAGGCACCATTGCAAATGAGACACTGTTCTCAATTGGTCTCCCTTGATTAAATAAAAGTAGCCAAAAAAATGTGAGTGGGAGATTTCAAGTGTCTGAGGGATCAGAGGGCAACTAAGGTGAAATGTCAAATGTACTCTGGAACATGCTTGCTTTTCCCACACAACATGGATGTGTGTAGGAACATTTTTTTATATTCAAACCTGCACTACAGGAAATCATAAATGATGTCTATTAGTTCAATAGAGCTGGATGTGTACACTTTGTCTGTGAGCATAGATGTGCTGATTGCCTTCTAGAGAAATGAGTAGATGAGAGCATTGGTTACACGTGTTTGATTTGACAGAGTTCCCTAAGCCCCAACTTGGTGAGTTCAAGGACCTCCAGACTCTGAGGATGCAGCCAACTCAGGAGAGCCCCCTCACGGTGTCCCAGACCCTGGGCAAGCTGCTTGCCAGGGAGACAGTCCAGGTGGAGCTCATTCCTGAAAAGAAGGGTCTGTTCCTCAAACACGTGGAGTACCAGATCACCAGCCAGGTGAAGGCTGCATTTAATTACATATGAGAGTAACATAAATGGCCTTTGTTAGAAGAACAGTCAAGGAAGTTATTGATAGAAAAGGTCAAGCACATACTTTACCATGTATTTACCTTGTTACTTCAAATAGGTCACATTTGTGCATTACAAGCAACATATTTTTGTATAGGAATTTTGAGCATAACTCCAAAAAGCCTGTAACTCCCTCCTCTGGCTATGTTCCTGGCTCCTCAATTATTTCTGCATTGTTGGCTTGGTGAAACGAGGGGCTTTAATGCTTGTTGGTAAGGGTCCATCTAAGAATGAATGTATACATATAGTACATTGCATCGTTTACACTGCCGAAGCTGAACAGAGCTGGCGTGGTTTCTGTGCAGTGAGCATTCCCAAACAGTATGAACTAAAGCCAACCCATGACAAACCCATCCATTGTCAATATATTTGTTGAATTCACAACCCAAAGCATTATGTTATTTTGCACATCTCTGTTATTCACAGATAATATTTGTTTGAACTTTTTCAGCATTTTAAGATCTCTGTTTACCGGCGGTACACTGATTTCGATGTCTTCCACGAGCTCTTGCTGCAGAGGTTTGCCTACAGAATGGTGCCTGCACTGCCGCCTAAGAGAATGCTGAAAGGAGGTATATGGAGGATGTCAGTCAGAACGTTTGATTATTAGGAGGAGAGTGAGGCTTTGATCTGTAAATAATAGTGTTCCACTCTGCATCAGAGCTGGGGGTCCTGCTGCTCCAAAGAAACTCCAATTCTATTAATCCAACTTCACCTGTGTTCCCACAGCAGACATGAACTCTGTCTTCATATTACCATTATTAGATACCATTGTTATTACTTTATGCAGGGTTGGGCGGATAACTTGAAAAATGTAATCCGTTACTGATTACAGTTACATGATAAATAATCATTTTAATTACTCCAAATAAGTAACCTAATCCAATTACATTTTTGATTACTTTTGCATTACTTTCACTTCTAGCATCCAGACATATTTGCAAAAGCTTAAAACTGTTGATTTAATGTAGTATTCTTTAATTTAGTAACATGATTATTTCCAAATGGGGTGAGAGCATAGCTTAAAGATCCTATAATTCATGTTATATTCTACGTGTAAGAGCATAGTCACAGGGCTCCATACTGACATTTTCACTTCTTGGCACCAGCCCATGATTTGGTTGCACCACAATTGCTGTGGGGTCACGTAATAGAAAACAATGGTAGCTTTATCGTCTTATAAAGCAATTCAGCATTTTTTATTCAGAGGTGTACTAGACTACTAACACGGTATGATTCAATAAATACACGGTTTATTCTAACATCATGTTCAAGTACAACTGCATGATTCCAGCTATTTTGATTTGCAACCTAAACGGGTGATTGTCAAGGATTTGGGGTTTGGCAACGAGGCAATTGTTATTATTTTACTATGAAAATAGGGTTACAGAATTGTTTTTAAAAAATTGTTCAATAGATATTCATTTGTCTACATCTTTTTGGGCACTAATTTACATTTTGAGGCTAGTTTATTTGGGACTAATTCACCAGCTGAGGAAGTGGTTAGCTAGATCACTAACTCAAAATATAGCATATTATTGATAGGTAGCCGTGAAATGTATATCTAACAGTACATTTAATCTATATGCCTATAAACCCACCTTGAATGCCCGACGTGAGTGCCCTTTGTTGAATATTAAATACAATTCAGATCAGAAAGCTTAGACCCTTTTTCTTGTAAACAGTATCAACATTGGTGGCATTCAATAGTGTTTTTCCCATGATTAGGCCTACATTTTGAAATATTGTGCAATCAGAAAGCATTTCATAAAGGAAAGAGAGTTTGAAACTGCACTGCTTCAAAGCAGCAAGCAGGAACTCTGTCGTCCAGATGATTTTCTTCTGCCTTCTGTGGCTCAGTTGGTAGAGCATGGCGCTTGTAACGCCAGGGTAGTGGGTTCGATTCCCGGGACCACCCATACGTAGAATGTATGCACACATGACTGTAAGTCGCTTTGGATAAAAGCGTCAGCTAAATGGCATATATTATTGACCAGTGAGCCAGGTGTAAATGTTTTGGAAGCCTTACCAATTCATTCAACCACATAAGAAGCCATCCACCCTTGATGGGCGATCAGCAGAATAATAGAATCTCTGAGAGCATGTGAGAAGTGCTGATGGTACGCTAAATGACAGCAATGATGACAAAGTTTTATCAAGATGAAGTATATCAAATCAAATCAATAGATAGATGAAGTAATCCCGTCAAGCAATTAGCTGTTTTTAAGAATGCAAGTAATCCGATTATACTTTTTAAAAACTAATCCAGGTTGATTAGTTACTTCAAGAGCCAACCCTGACTGTATTACATAAAACGGTATGATATCTTCTGTTTTACGGAAGCAGAACAACTGAATATGCTGGCTCTTTAACTGACCTCTGTCTGTCTACAGTCCTGACCTCCATGTCTGAGAGGGACTTTATAGAGGGAAGGCGGCGTGCTCTGGGCCGGTTCATCAACCTAGTGGCACGACACCCCTTCTTCTCTGAGGACGAACTGGTCAAGACCTTTCTCACCTTCAACGGCTCGGTACGTCTCTGCTACTGAAAAGACCACCTTGGTTCATCTCTGCTAGTTGTCTATGCCAAGTTCACATTGGGCTTGCCATGGATAATGACCGTACTGCTCACACAACTTTACTCTCTCTCTCTTACTCTCAGGATGTTCAAGTGAAAATGCGTGATTCTTGCAAGAAAATGGGAGATGAATTCATGACTAATACAATGGCGACTCTGGCAAAGGTTTGTATGGTTTCTATTATGAAATAGTGCATCAAATGACTATTTGATATCCTACTGAGACGCAGTAGTGTGAGTCTTGGTACATCTGTGCTGTAGGATTATCTCCCAGCTGATATCCAGGCCCAGTTTTCATCAAGCAGAGAACTGATCAGGAATATCCACAACAGCTTTCACAAGCTGCGGGACCGGGCAGAAAAGATGGCAGAGCGCTCCAAGGAAAACGCCACTGATTTGCTAATGTTTGGAAGGGAGCTCAGGTACAGAACTCAGCATTTATCGGCCCTCTCTACGCAAGTGTTTTGGCCCAAGGAAATGTATTATGCTAGCTACCCCACCCATACAACAGTTTTGGGGAAGAAAATGTTGGCAATTGTAAAGGATTTGTTTTACTATTCCTTTTCCGGGTTTCACTTCAAATCGTTTTTGTCAGCCAAGACACCGTACTGGTCCAGCTTCTCTAGTTATGCTTTCTGTTGCAGTACACTGGGCTCCGATGGTTCACCCATTCCCTCTCTGGCCTCATCCCAAAGCACCTGGGGCATTCTCCGTCAGTCTCTGAAAGGCCTTTCCGTGGAGTTTGCTCTGCTAGCCGACAAAGGTGCTCAGCAGGTACAATCCAACTCACTGTATACGTACCACCTGTTCTACAGTGCTATTGCCAAACTACCTGCGTGCAAAACAATTAATTCATTGATATCTTAAGGGGAGGAGAGAAGAGGACGATGTTGTGGAAAAGCTGAATCTATTCTTGGATTTGCTGCAATCATACAGAGTGAGTTTGAGAAATGTAAAAACTGCAGTTCCTGAAGAACTATGTATCATGTTAATGCAATGTTAGCAGTATTATTACAAATGTACCACACAGGTTTAACAGCAACTTAATTTAGAGTGTTAGCAATACATCTTTGACCCATGTGGCTCAGTTGGTAGAGCATGGTGCTTGCAACGCCAGGGTCGTGGGTTCGATTCCCACGGGGGACCAGTACGAAAAAGTATGTACTCACTACTTACTGTAAGCCGCGCTGGACAAGAGTGTCTGTTAAATTACTATAATGTAAAAACAAAAAGTAGGGTAGTTATTTAGTCATTTCTTACCCAGTGTGTGTGTGTTGTTGTATCCCATAGGATCTGTGTGAGCGGCATGAGAAGGGAGTATTGCACGAGCACCAGAGAGCGCTGCAGAAGTACGGTATGATGAAGAGGCAGATGATGAGTGCCACAGTGCAGCCCAAAGAGCAGGTGTCAGTGGAGCAACTGGAGTCTCGCATTGTGCAGGTTCTCTTTCTCATTCATTCTACCTCCTTCTCTATTTCTCACTCTCTCACTCACTCATTCGGTGTGCTTGAAAACGCTCTTCCTTCCTCGTTTACTCAGGGTTGTCACATGTCAAATCAACACTGTTGACATGATTTAATCTTCATTATCCTGACATCACAGGCCAACCCACACTCCCTCCTTCGGAGAGACTGTCCTCTCTGACATTGAGAGGAAGGAGAGGAGGGAACAGCATTTTCCTATATGCCATCATTGGGGAGTTGATTGATACCCTGGTATAAGGATTGATGTCCTTGTATATCCTACCACATTTCTCATACTAAACCATTTTAGGACGATATTGCATTTGACATTTGGGAATTTCAGCCTTTAGAATGGATCTCATATGTCATGTCTTTCAACACTGACTTCTACAGACAAGGCCGTGACAGCATGGTCTTATGATCAATGAGGCTGTTCCTCTTGATAACCATCATATGGTTGTGGTTTGTGAAGTAATGGTTTGTATCCTCCCCCAACAGCAGGAGAATGCCATTCAGACCATGGAACTGCGGAACTACTTTTCCCTGTTCTGCCTTCACCAGGAGACTCAGCTCATCTTCACATACCTGCCCATCACCTCTCACATCCTGGGAGCCTTCGTCAACTCACAGGTCCAAGGTCACCAAGAGGTGAGACTCGCCTGGAAATATACTGTGTCGGGCATGGATTTCTAAGGATTGAGTTGAAGTAGTGGAGCACACAGTTCATATGTTGCTGTGTGTGTGTGTTGATTCTAATCTTTAATAGATACACAATTATAAGATGATCGTCTTGGAATTTTGGTCAGAGGATGCTTTCACTGTAACAGACTACTTTGTTTGTTCGATAACTAGATGGGTGCAGTGTGGAATGATCTCCAGCAGAAGCTTGGGTGTCTCTTCGGTGTCGATGAAATGCAATCCCCTCCTCTTACACCCAAGTAGACACCCATGTCCCCTTCTCTCTCAACAAGCGATGAATATGCTGCTTTGCAAGCCAAGAGACAGTCAAAGTCTCAGAAGGGACTGATGGTGAACTGTTTTCATAAAACCTTGAAAGACACTACAAACTGTGCCTTAAGTATCAATCAGTGGTGAGTAAATGTAGTTTACTCACATTTTTCTGTGGGACAGTTTATCCATCTTTTGCTGAAAAATGCATTGAAGTTTAGGGAGCATTACTTTTTTCTCTGCTACCCAGCTATAATAATAATAATATATGCCATTTAGCAGACGCTTTTATCCAAAGCGACTTACAGTCATGTGTGCATACATTCTACGTATGGGTGGTCCCGGGGATCGAACCCACTACCCTGGCGTTACAAGCGCCATGCTCTACCAACTGAGCTATAGAAGGACCATCAGTTTACCCACTTTTTTTTACCACTATATCACTGATTTCAATGAATGGATGTGGTCTGCACCTCGAGATATATTATGCTGTACGTGCATCCTCACTAGGGATGTCAGAGGTTGATCAGTCAAAGGAGCTCATTGGGAAGTGGAAGAGTGCTTTGAAGAATGTGTACTGCTGCCTTGCTGTATGAGGAGAGGAAAATATTGATTTCATAATTGATATACAGGGAACATTTTGTTGAAAAGCTGGACCTTTCTGTGTTATTTTGTAGCTCACTGCCTTTACCACATGAGGGACTTCTTACCTACACTTCTTGGAGGATCATTCGCCTATGTTGAGGTATAATGTAGTGTCTTATTGCAGGCAGACAAATTTAAGAATGTAAGAATCCACTAATTAAGCTGATTGAAGATGTTGCCACACAGAGACGATAGGTTTCCTTGCCGCAGCCAGGTGGTGGCAATATAACCTTTTGTGTTTAAAATGACTAGCGTAAATGTTTAGAAAGATTCTAATCAGGGCAACGCCTCATTTCTGATAAAGACAGGCAAACCAATATATATTAAAGTAAATGTAGTAGCAGCATGCTATTCAATGATTTGTTGGGAAGTACAACATAAGTATTAATCATCCTACCGACCACACTTGTGCAACTGGGCTTGCTAGCTTGTTGTGTTGATATTCATGCAAAGGACTTCAGATTCCTAGCTTCAATCGAATCTTAGTTGCAGTACTGTGAAAAGCTACTTCAGTTTCTACGCAAGAGCCGAGCAAGCTATCAAGAGGAAGTTCAAATGTTCAAATCAAATGTAAATCATTTATGATTTATGGCTGATATAACACTCCACCTGACCAATGGTGAACATACCAAAGAAACATGCTACAATGCCACACAGTCATTAGTGCAATTATGAAGTAATTATCCTGTAATATTTTATTTCAGGTAGAAATGAAATGTGCTCTGTGTTAATGCTTCTGATATGTTTGCAATGTTTCAGTTTGAATTGAGCTGCAATGGTGGTTCAGTGTTAATGTAGATTTGAAGAAAACTATATTTAATATTTTTCTGTGTATGTAATATTCTGATTGATCTTTTTCAATAATATACCCAATGATTTGTCCTCTTATTCAACAGTATACATTGATTCCATGTCTAAAGCATAAGATTATGTTGGTAAAGTTTCATTATTTGATCTGATGAAGAATTCAGTTTTCCACTCACAATTTTGAAGGTTTTACGTAACCTGTTCTTGCAACATTCACCCTCTTGCAGGATGTGCAAATTGCATGTGTTTTTACATGTAATTAAAGTACATGAATGAGGCTGTGTAACAAAATGTTGTCTCCCAATTAGAACCGAGTTATATTAAAGAGCTCTGGGGCAATACGTTTTGTTATTCAATGCATTCTTTTTTGTCCTCTGTGGAACTGTTAATTGGTTCCTCACAAGTTCTTATTATTGTGTCAACATAAGATATTGTCATAACCTTGTTTTTTGGGAAGTCTTAAATAATAAGAGGAACAAATGCTTTATCTGATCTTTGAGAAAGAACATTGGAACTAGGTGAAGGATGTGGATACAGGACCATTAACTATTGTAGTTATGTTGAATCTCACTTAAATAAAAAGTATCAGATACCCACCCGTCTCATTATTATTATTTGGCTCCCGAGTGGTGCAGCGGTCTAAGGCACTGCATCTCAGTGCAAGAGGCGTCGCTATAGTACCTGATTCAAATCCAGGCTGTATCACATCCGGCCATGATTGGGAGTCCCATAGGGCGGTGCACAGTTAGCCCTGTCATTCCAGTTTACCACCTGTTTGATAAAGTAACAATCCAAATCATTGTAATTCCAGTTTACCACCTGTTTGATAAAGTAACAATCCAAATCATTGTAATTCCAGTTTACCACCTGTTTGATAAAGTAACAATCCAAATCATTGTAATTCCAGTTTACCACCTGTTTGATAAAGTAACAATCCAAATCATTGTAATTCCAGTTTACCACCTGTTTGATAAAGTAACAAAAAAGAGATGCATTCTTTACTAAAGAGCATACTGCATTCGCACATACTTTAATGTAATATAAACACACACAGTGGAATACGATACATATGTCAGCAACATTTAAACATCCAGTATTTTGTTTTGGCTCAGTGGGAATTATTACTACTGATCCACAGGCATATGGTCACTGGCAACAAAGTGTTTGTTAATTTACAAAAGACCTGGGGATTTCTTGGCACTGAACACGGGTCGCTGGAATCAGTAGGAATTCTGCATTATTTCTCCAGGGATGTTTTAGGTAGACAACATGTGGGAATGCTCTTTGACAGTATGAATGAGTCCGAGGCCAGTAGTCTGTCTTAAAGCCTTTCTACCTCCTCCAACTTGTGTTCGATGATCAAGTCATGACCCTGAAATTTGAAGTAGCCCAAGAACTTCTTCTTTTGAAGCATCAATGGAAACCACAGAATATCGTCAACCCACATCTGACTGAAGGGTATCTTGTCCGAGTCGAACCACTGCGGCCGCATCTCTATAAGAGAAAAGGTATAAGTTAGTGAACTTCGTCAGACAACAGTCTAAGAAATGTCCATAAAAAGGCACGTAGTATAGGGTCGGCAGTCTCTTCCAGGAAAGCTATGGGGTCTATGATTATTGCCTGTTGGGCTATGAGTTTATCCTGGTCTCCAAACCTGGCCCTACATAGAATGCATGAGATTGAGAACGAATACCATCCGACTCTGTTGGCTCCCCGTTGTAGTTGTCAGCTCGGAAAACATGCACATCAAGCAGCTCTGTTTCTCCGATGAATTCAAATTTGATATTTCCAATCTTATCAAGTGCATCCACTGTGAGGCCACATTCCTCCTGCAGTTCTCTGGAAAAAAAAAACGTTTGCAAGTAGAGAGAAAGTAGCAGGAAAGTGTGTAGGCTTCAGATAACAGGCAATCAGACCATGCCTACTGTAACATCACAATATGACATTTATGGGGGTATGTAGTATCAGATGCTGCCCAGTGCTGGAATATGTTAGCAAATTGTTCAACCAAATAGTAGGAAAACCTTTCAAGGCATCTACCGAGGACTGCAACCAATCTCACCGCCTGGCAGCCTCTTCAATAGTCTCCCCAGGTTGGACTTTGCCACCAAACCCATTCCACTTCCCTGCTCCGAACCCTCTCTTCTTCATGCCCAGCAGCACCCGTCCAGGCTGCACCACCAGCACCAGGGTCAGCAGCTTGTTGGTCAACATTGTACCTGTAATATACATAATCAGGGTGTAATAATCAGTAGCTCACAATCCATGGATGACCTCACTCTCTTGGTTGCATCGAAGCTACAGTATCTCTAGAAATGATACATTTCAGATTATTCAGCAGCATTCTGTAAAGTTATTTTCTGCCAAAACACTTTTGTAAGAGTTCTGGTACGCAAGAAGACATTACAACAGTGCACAGCAGCAAACTTAAAGTAGCCTTTTATTGCATTCTTCAAGTAGACTAGAAGTAAAAATCCATGCAAGTAACTTGCCTTTATAGCAACTTTTAGGTTGTCAATCTAGTCCTTTAAATGGTTTTCGTAGATTAGAGTTATCCAGAATAAATAACGAATTTCTCCAATCCCGCGTTGACTGTGGCAATGCCTAACATGTGATCGTATTCAATGTGTCGGGCACTGCCATGTGGTCGTATTCAATGTGTCGGGCACTGACCTGTAGCATTCGATATTGATGAAAACAATATAGGATAAAGTTGGTCGTTTAAGTTAAAGATCTGTGAAAATGTGTTACCCTCAAATATTGTCGACTGGAAACAAAAGTATAATGCCACATCATATCAAAACAATTCCATAACTGGTGATATCAGTTGCTGTAGTATTACGGTAACATCTTTAATTACGCATCCTCATATATTGTAACACGTTTGAAAACAAAATAATTGCCACCCGTTATAACTTCTCCAAAATAAATCGATCTGCGCAGATGATGTGCATCATTGACGTCCTCGGACACATGAATTAGATGCGTTCAATTTCAGCTCGCGCGGCGCGCCGGCAGGACTCCCGGGAGAGCTAAATCGCCGAGTTGGCTGTCTTTGACTAAATCGAGCGTGTCCAACAAACTCACGTGATCAGGAAGTGCAACTACAAAATCGAACGAAATGCTGTTTGCCAGCAGCATTAGCACATCGTTGCCATTACATTTAGCTAAATAATGTGGTACAAAAATCATATCTACATAACTCTGTATATCTCCTAAAAAAGGCTGCGCATACGCTAAAAGGAAAGAGTACTGCTGATCAGCGCTGGATAGTTCGGCAGCTTAATGACCCCTTTGTGAAGGCTGCCCATGTGCACAACTACCGGTGTAGAAGCGCCTTCAAACTGCTGGAGATTGATGACAAATACACACTTAAAACCCGGTTTCAACGCAATAGATTGTGGTGCTGCACCGGGTGCTTGGAGCCAGATCGCTGTTCACAGGGTCAACTCAACTGCGGCTAGTGAGTACGTCTTGTATTTACCCAACTGGCAGATTAACACATGACATACTGTTATAATTAACCTACCAGCCAGGCCAATATATATATCTTCCTGCGTCTGACTTTCTTTTGACTACCATGTTTATTTGTATTTATTTATCTAACCTTTATTTTATCAGGGAGTCATACTGAGACCAAGGTCTCTTTTACAGATGAGCCCTGAATTACATAAACTACAGAAAATACGCACAATAGAAATAAAATAAACACAAGCAGAAAGAACAACATGGTCCTAAAAAACAAACACATTCACCAGTAATTATGGTCCTCAATCAGCTTTCTGAATGGACCTAGAGGCACCAGAACATCACATTCATCAGTAATACGGTCCTCAATCAGCTTTCTGAATGGACCTAGAGGCACCAGAACATCACATTCATCAGTAATACGGTCCTCAATCAGCTTTCTGAATGGACCTAGAGGCACCAGAACATCACATTCATCAGTAATACGGTCCTCAATCAGCTTTCTGAATCAACCTTTCTGAATCAACCTAGAGGCACCAGAACATCACATTCATCAGTAATACGGTCCTCAATCAGCTTTCTGAATGGACCTAGAGGCACCAGAACATCACATTTTAAGAACATTTTGAAGATTGTTCCACAAATAACATGCAAGAAGGGTAAATCAGCTTTTAGTTAGCTTTTAGTTCATTTCCAGAGTTAACCATCCCTGAGACTGGGTGTGCTAACTCATGTCTAAAGTTTAGTCAAGATGTTAGGTACAGTGGGACTTTTTGTGAAAGGGCTTTATAAATGAAAACATAGCAATGGGACATCAAAGAGGGACAACCAACTTTCTGGTAGAGAATGCAGTGATGGCTACTAAAATTGTCACCCGTAATAAAGCATAGTACGCTATGATAAGTTGTATCTAATGGCTTTAATGAAGTGGCAGCTGCGTTCATATAGATAATGTCGCCATAGTCTAGGACCGATAGGAACGTCAACTGAAGAATCTGCTTTCTACTATTTAGCGAGAGGCAGGACCTATTTCTATAGAAGAAGCTTCTTACTAACTCATCAATATGCTTTTTAAAGACAGTTTTCATCTATCCCTGTAAGCAGGGACATGATCAAAATGAAAACCATCCAAAGGACGCATGCTTAAATCATCAGTTATTTTTATGCGCTCTAGAGAACAACATGTACTTAGTTTTACCTGCATTCAGTAGCCTACTAATTTCAGGGCAATGAAGTTTTTCTGCAATACAATGAAGGCAGACTGTTAGCTCAGATAGAGCCTCGTCACCCGTGGGGGCAATAGGATACACAACAGTATCATCGGTGTACAAGTGCAGGTAAAATCTTTTTTACAGTCGATATTGTTAATGTAAAAAGTACAGGACCCAGAATCGACCCCTGCGGAACACCTTTCTTAATATCCAGGAAACCTGATTTAACACCATCAGTAGATACACATTAAGTTCTATGTGTCAAGTCATTTTTAAACCAGTTACATTCAGCCTGGTCTAAGACCACTTGATGAAAGCCTCTGAATTATCAGTGAATTATCAACAGTATCAAAAGGTCAATGAAGAGGGCAGCTCAATGTTGCCTTTTATCCATACAGTTAACCACATAATTTATAACTAGGGATGCAGCAGAGATCGTGCTACGACCTGGTCTAAAACCAGACTGATGTACATTTAGAATACATGTCAAAGATAAGTTCTTAGCTGAGAATTAATCAAGGATTCTAATATTTTAGCGAGGCAAGAAAGTTTAGAAATAGGCTGATAATTATTTAGGTCACAAGGGTCACCACCTTAGTGAAGAGGGAGTACATGGGCCTTCTTCCGAACCCTGGGGATAGTACCAGATATAATCGTCAGGTTAAACATATGGGTTAATGATTCAGCTATCAGGCGGGCAGAGAGCTGCAGCAGAAAATGGATCAAGCATATATCAGCCCAATCTTAAGGCATCTAGCACATCACAGATAGTACATTTTTAAAATGAAAACAAAGATTCACCAGGGGTGCGTTCGTAAATTCACTCTGGATTGCCAGAGAGAGCTCAGTGCGCTCTGGGCGTTCATAAATTCAGAGCATTTTCAGATTGTCCGTTTGTAAATTCAGAGCGTTTCGCTCTCGGAGCATTCAGAGTGCACACCGGACGCTCTGGCTGAGGAGTAGTGTTGATCCGAGCTCACTGGCTAAAGTTAACTAGCAGGCTAGCTACTTCCAGGCATAAATGAGAGAACACCTCACTCTGACCATTTTTCTCGCCCTAGCAGAGCTGGTTAGGCTGTTTTTAAGGTATTCAGAGAGTTAGAAACTGTAACTGTCCTGCTGGCATCAATTTTAAATACAACTTTTTGCTGAAGTTTACTGACACCGGCCATATTTAACAGGTGTTGAGCACTCCAAAATTCATCAGTTATTCTGCACTCTGGCACACTCAGATGAGAGTGCTCTAAAATCAGAGTAGATCCAACTCGGGGTCAGGAATACAGGATATGGTGGCTAAATCAGAGTAGAACATGTCATTTAAAAACCCTTGAGGAGAAAATGTTTTCAAATGTCTCTTCTTAATTAAACAAGGATTAGTATTTTGCTGTTTTGTATCTCTAATACATACTTTGGGACAATGATCACCAAGATATACTCAAATACTAAAATATATATTTTTCGGGGTTATTAGTAAGAATTAAATTAATCAATGAGGAGTTAACAAGAGTTTTTCACATTTATTTGTGTGGGTTTTGAGATCAGTTGAGTCAGATTCAAATCAATGTATATGCTTTTAAATTGATTTGAGGCCGGGGATAGCCAATGCAGATTAAAATCCCCTAAAATGACCAACTCCGAGGACAGAAAAAGGTGTTAAACACTCAGATATAGCACCAATAGCATCTGCCATGGCAGCTTGGGGGTGTAAATCCCAGCAACAAATAAGTGTGTATTCTGGTTTATGTGCACTTCTACAACCAGGAGCTAACATTTATGGGGAATATAAATATTTAAAGATTGGGACACCATGAAAATAGATTTGACATATATGGGCACTCCTCCCCCTTTCCGTAATCTGTCACATCTAAATAAATTATAATAATTTCAATGTCTTTATCAGATACAGAACCATTTAACCATGTTTCCTAGAGAACCAGAATGTCAGGACACGAGTCCTGCACCCAAGTGTTAATTTTTTAAACCATACTTTGCACATTTAGGCGCATTAGCCCAAGACCCCTACGGGATTTAAAGTCAGAGGGCGTATTCAGCTCAGTCCCATAAGAGCTAACAGGCACAGGGTCATCTGCAGCTATTTGTTGAGTGAGCTGAGACTTTGCCAAGGTCTCTGGTCCACCCACGTGAGAGCAGAGGAGACAGCATTTGACAGACCACTCTCAAGTCGCTGGATACAGTGGCTGGGGCGGGAACTGGGAGAGCAGTGTTGGCAGTCCGCCCTGATGAAGCTCCCGTCAAAGGAGGCGGCTGCCAATGCTCTATTCTGGGTGTGCTCAGGAGGCCTTGCTGTGGCTCCTGTTGCAGGGCTGGAGCTGCTATGGGGGGCAGGAGTGTCCCAGGGATGGGAGTAGGGAGTGTAACCAAAACTAGCCTGGGAGGGAGGTTGTGGGGGAATTGAGGAGGGTGGTATGGAGGACAGTGTGGCTGATTATGTGAATGATACATGGTGTGCACTACCCTCAACAGTGTTTTGCTAGACCCTGGGGTAGTGGTCAGTCCAGTGTAAAGCTGAGCTGAGTTGAGGTGGGCCAGGTCTGGTAGAGCTGTGCTGTAATGGGCCAGGTCTGGTTGAGCTGTGCTGTGATGGGTCTGCTTGAGCTGGGCTGAGGTGGGCCAGGTCTGGTAGAGCTGTGCTGTGATGGGCCAGGTCTGGTTGAGCTGTGCTGGGTCTGGTAGAGCTGTGCTGTGATAGGCCAGGTCTGGTTGAGCTGTGTTATGATGGGTCTGGTTCAGCTGTGCTGAGGCGGGCCTGATCTGGTACCATGGGAGGGAGATTGTAAGGGGAATTGAAGAGGGTGGTGTGAAGGGCAGTGTGGCCAGCGATGATCCAAACTCTGCATGGGGCCTCTTTGACTGCGTACGGCTTGGGCATAGCTCAGTGCATCTGTATTCAGTTCCTTGGTGGTGTGGGGGGGGGGCAGTGTTGCTGGATGTTCTCCAATCTCTGAGGCGCCACCAGATGCAGGCCTAAAGGAGCGTCTGATTTGTCTCAGGTAGTTGGTGCCTGTTCTGTTGCTCATGTGAGGTGGACTGGCCACCCAGAGCAACATCATTTAACATCCTGGCAAAGGTGGGGACTGTCTCTTTGTGGATTGTCATAAAGACAGTCCAGGCTGATGGTGGGTCAGGTGTATGTTGGGCCTTAGCATACAGTCCCGAGAGAGGCTGGCATTTACGTTCTGGATGGTGGCAGGGTGGAAATCTCTCCTCTGGAACAGGGTAGATATTACTATGTTCGCGAAGGGGAAGATGGTGGAGGCCCTTTATATCACTCCCCTTAGTGATGTGGCCACTCGCTCCTATTGGACACAAGTCATTGGTCCCTGTGTGAATGATGATATGGCTGATGGAGACAAGCTGGGCCACAGTCAACATCTCCAAGGCTCCCTCTGTTGTGGGACACCATAACTTTGACACATTTTTATTTGGGAAAAGTTTATTCTCTAATAAAAACTTTCCACTTTAGTCCATCATTAATATAATGTCTGGTTTTTCATCCGGTCTATGAAGGATGGCAGGAGTGATTGGAGAATTACAGGCTGTGAGTTGGGGATGGAGTGGTCAGTTGGGTCAGTGCGTTGGTTGGTTGGTGTGTTCTGATTTAGCTGTTGTCCTCGTTTTTTTGGGACTCTTTGTAGAGTGGATGGTTACGGCTGAGAAATTCCTGCCTTAGGTCATGTAGCTCCTTCTGCAGGTCGTGTATGTGGCCAGTGTTGACTCTGCTGGACAGTTCCTCTCCAAGTCTACACACTTCTATCCCGAAAGCCTGGTTTTCCTCCTCAACATTATTCAATGCACACTGCGGCTCCCAAACCTCATCCCTATGCTGAAGCACCAGGCTGATCTCCTCCTCTAGAAGATGCTGTGGTACAGCAGGTGTCCCGTGTGAGAGACGCATGCTCAGGGTTGTGTCTGCTGCAGGCGAGGGAGGAAGAGCGACACTGGGGACTACATTCTAGGGCACAGAGGGAGTGGAGGCTGCTGTAGGTAGTGACAGTGTAGAGGTTTTAAGTTCAGCAACAAGATGTTTTATTTGGTCGAAGTAGTGGACAAATTGATCCAAACTGGCCTCCGAACCTTGAACCTTCTCAGCGCTGTTTCTAATAAATATGAATGTTACTTTTGGGGGTGGAATCAATGTACAGTTGCCTCATTGTTCTGTTTTTTGACATTTTAAGTTCATTGTTGGTCTTGTGGAGAGCTCTGTGCCAAGCATTAGGATCATCTGTAGAACATCAGTGAAATGTATTGTCAAGGCAGTGTTATCCAATGTTCTTTTAGCACAAGAAGCTGCGAAAATGAGTTATGACCGCAGTTCTACACTTCATGACCTCTTGCATGTTTTGTTACTTCCAGATGGAGAATTCCCCTGTGGCACTGTGGTTGGAATTGACCTTCTGAATATAGCGCCTCTAGATGGAGCTCACTTCCTGTCCAATCATGACATCACCGACACAGTCACACATGCCAAGCTGCTTGAACTTCTCCCTGGTGCCCAGGCTCATGTCATCATGAGTGATATGGCACCCAATGCCAGTGGTTTCAAGGAGATGGACCATGAAAAACTCATCACAATGTCATTGTCATTGATTGACTTGGCTGAGAAGGTGTTGCAGACCGGTGGCTCTCTGATTTGTAAGTATTGGGACGGGGCATTGGCACACCAGCTTCAGCAGAAGCTTTCAGCTGTGTTCCGTGACGTCAGGACAGTCAAACCAAAAGCCAGCCGAAAGGAGTCGTCCGAGTTGTTTTTCCTTGCCCGGTCTTACAGAGAAAATAAAATAGTCTGACTGTATATTTTCATGCGTGTCGTAAGCTTTGTTCACCTGCAATGAAAGGCTTTAGGTGCTCAAGCACTTGAGTAGCCCCTCTATTTCTCCTTCCTGAATGTACTTTTTGTAAAATATCTATAGTGTTCTATGATCTCTTTACCCAACTCATTAAAATCGATGGATATTCTACAATGATTTACATTATTCAACATCTACAATTCTTGAAACCTTCCATAAAATATTTTAAACATACTTTGTAAGTCCATACCACATCTGTAAAATCCAACAAGAAATTTGTATCAAGCATGCATTATTCCTTTCTCTATTGAGCTGAAATATTTAGCCTACCAGAAGATGGCGCCCTTGAGGTATCCATAAACTGTGCGTTTGCAGGCGCCAATAATTTCTCCGTATGGGCTGTTTTCATCTTTACCGAGAGACAAGGTGATATCAACAGCTATGGGCCAGAATGTATTGTATGTATCAAGCCCTTATCATCAGAGCCACCGTGTTCCTCAAGAAAATTTCTGTGCACGTCAGAACTATTTATTTTTTCCTTTGTCAGGCATGTTTGAAGTATTACAAAGTACATTTGGTATTTGTTTGATAATAAATATTCCAGTTTGCCATTTGTAATGCTTATAATCTGTTTTGCCAGCCATGTAGTAACATGTAATCATTCTCTCATTTAGGGCTTATAAAGGGAAAACAGGCTGGATGAAAGAGCCACGGACAGCATGACTAATGAAATGGCTGATGCCACTGAAGCCGTGCATTATAAATAGTGTTGGTCTTCGCTCTCAGAGAGCGGGGATGTGCTCTTCAATACATCATCAGGCTGGCATTTGAATGCTCTGCTTGAAATGATGTGATTTAGAATTATTTTTGTCAAGTGGACTGCCACTGGTTGAGATTTCCCTCAGGGGGCGGCAGGTAGCCTAGTGGTTAGAGTGTTGGAATAATAACCGAAAGATTGTGAGGTCGAATCCCAGAGCTGACAAGGTACAAATCTGTCATTCTGCCCCTGAACAATGCGGAATGACAACCCACTGTTCCTAGGCCTTTGTTGAAAATAAGAATTTGTTCTTAACTGGCTTGTCTAGTTAAATAAAATAAAAATATACAGAGCGAAATACCACGGGATGAAGGCCTACGGTAGTGTTGATTTGGCACCTTTTACTTTGCCTGTTTTCTTCCTGTAATTATATGCCTCTCAGGGTTTGAAAGTACTCTGCTGATTTTATTAGGAACAAAGAAACAAATGTATCAGAACTGTGCAATGGACTGAGAACACAATTAAATGTGATGGGGCCAGGAGAAACAGATACAAATGTCCCTTAAAATGGAGAATGTGATGAAAAGAACCTCACCATAAAGATCCACATGGAAGATTTCATATATTTGATACCAAACATTGGTGGAGGGGCCCTGTCTCCATGATGCTATTATAAACCTTCATACAATTAGCCAGTGAGCTGTGACTTTCAAGCCATGGATACCTCCCTGTTATCTCCTCAGTTGTATGTGATCCGCAGCTAGATTGTAAAGGGTTCATTGTTGGCATATTGAGTTCCACATGACTTGTGTTACACAGCACAAAGAATGAATAGTAATGTGGACATCAGCCTGCATAAAAATATTAGGTATGTGCGCGACAAATCAACCTCGTTTTAAACATCGTCTTCATGGTATCGACCACTGAACTCGACCTTGTACTATGTTTTTCAAACGCCTTGACTTTTCAGAAATCATTGATGACCAAAGACACAAATAATGTCCAGTTAAATGGCATTTCTATTCAATACTCCTTTAACCTCACTGCCATAAATGAGACTAGCACCGGCTTTACAAGTTCCACCATAGAGTGGTTTGAAGCCAGTCACCTCTACCATCAAGCATTGTGTGTAGGTAGGAGGGGGACATAATAGATTACGTTGTACACTGTGTGAGCTGATATGCTGTCCAGATTTCTTTCCACCTCCATGGTAACCTCCAAGTTCGATTTGTTATTGCTGCTAACGCAGAGGTCATTGTGGTACGATTAACCACAGCACGTGTTAAGGTTTCACCTGCTCCAGCAGGAAAGTGTGCAAGGAACTTCTGAAGTAACCTAGACATGTTTAGAGGCGAAAGGTTGAAAGGCCTAACACAATCATAAATCAATACATTGTTTTGGCATTCCATGTTCCAATATTGGTGCATTGCCTTGGTAAGAAGATCCAGAGCTTCCTCATACTCTCCGTGTAGTTTAGGCTAGCTACCTTGTATCTAGTCATTTGCTTTTCCATTCTTGTCTTTGAAAAGTCCTCAATTTCCAGCTTCAGGGACATGTTGCGTATCACCCGTTTCTGTAATGTAGTGTAAATCCACAATACAGGTGGTTGTGAAGTGCCTGGAGTTTTACCAGAGCCCTGATAGACCGCTTTACCTGTGGCTCATAGCGATGTTTTTTTAATACCAACTATAAGACATTAATGGGGAATGATTTCAAATTCATAAATAAGGCACGAGGGGGTGTGGTATATGGCCAATATACCATGGCTAAGGGCTGTTCTTGATAAAAGATAGAACTGTCCATCTCAATCTCTTCATTCAAAGACTCAATCATGGACACTCTTACTGACAGTTGTGGCTGCTTTGCGTGATGTATTATTGTCTCTACCTTCTTGCCCTTTGTGCTGTTGTCTGTGCCCAATAATGTTTGTACCATGTTTTGTGCTGCTACCATGTTGTGTTGCTACCATGCTGTGTTGTCATGTGTTGCTGCCTTGCTATGTTGTTGTCTTAGGTCTCTCTTTATGTAGTGTTGTCTCTTGTCGTGATGTGTGTTTTGTCCTATTTTTTTATTTTTAATCCCAGCCCCCGTCCCCGCAGGAGGCCTTTTGGTAGGCCTTCATTGTAAATAAGAATTTGTTCTTCACTGAATTGCCTAGTTAAATAAAAACATTTATAAAATGATGCACGATGCATCGCGGTGTGTCTGGACACAACCCTTAGCCGTGGTATATTGGCCATATATCACAAACCCCCGAGGTGCCTTATTGCTATTATAAACTGGTTACCAATGTAATTAGAGCAGTAAAAATACATGTTTTGTCATACCCGGGATATATGGTCTGATATACTGTTGAAGTCGGAAGTTTACACACTTATGTCAGAGTCATTAACACTAATTTTTCAACCACTTCACAAATGTCTACTTTGTGTATGACACAAGTCCTTTTTCCAAAAATTGTTTACAGACAGATTATTTTACTTATAATTCACTGTATCACAATTCCAGTGGGTCAGAAGTTTACATACAAAGTTGACAGTGCCTTTAAATAGCTTGGAAAATTCCAGAAAATGATGTCATGTCAATTAGCCTATCAGAAGCTTCTAAAGCCATCATTTTAGCCGAGTGGAGGTGTACCTGTGGATGTATTTCAAGGCCTACCTTCAAACTCAGTGCCTCTTTGCTTGACATCATGGGAAAAACAAAAGAAATCAGCCAAGACCTCAGTTCATCCTTGGGAGCAATTTCCAAATGCCTGAAGGTACCACGTTCATCTGTACAAACAATAGTACGCAAGTATAAACACCATGGGACCATGCAGCCGTCACACTGCTCAAGAAGGAGACATGTTCTGTCTCCTAGAGAGGAACGTACTTTGGTGCGAAAAGTGCAAATCAATCCCAGAACAACAGCAAAGGACCTTGTGAAGAAGCTGGAGGAAACAGGTACAGAAGTATCTATAGCCACAGTAAACCGAGTCCTATAGCGACAACCTGAAAGGCCGCTCAGCAAGGAAGAAGCCACTGCTCCAAAACCGCCATGAAAAAAGCCAGACTACAGTTTGCAACTGCACATGGGGACAAAGATTGTACTTTTTGGAGAGATGTCCTCTGGTCTGATGAAACAAATATAGAACTGTTTGGCCAAAATTAGCATTGTTATGTTTGGAGGAAAAGGGGGGGGGGCTTTCAAGTTGAAGAACACCTGGTGCACTTCACAAAATAGATGGCATCATGAGGGAGGAAAATTATGTGGATATATTGAAGCAACATCTCAAGACATCTGTCAGGAAGTTAAAGCTTGGTCGCTAATGGGTCTTCCAAATGGACATTGACCCCAAGCAAACTTCCAAAGTTGTGGCAAAATGGCTTTAGTACAACAAATTCAAGGTATTGGAGTGGCCATCACACAGCCCTGACCTCAACCCTATAGAAAATCTGTGGGCAGAACTGAAAAAGCGTGTGCGAGCAAGGAGGCTACAAACCTGACTCAGTTACACCAGCTCTGTCAGGAGGAATGGGCCAAAATTCACCCAACTTATTGTGGGAAGCTTGTGGAAGGCTACCCAGAATGTTTGATACAAGTTAAACAATTTAAAGGCAATGGTACCAAATACTAATTGAGTGTATGTAAACTTCTGACCCACTGGGAATGTGATGAAAGGTGATGAAAGAAATAAAAGCTGAAATAAATCCTTCTCTCTGCTATTATTCTGACATTTCACATTCTTAAAATAAAGTGGTGATCCTAACTGACCTGAAACAGGGATTTCTTCTCTGCTTAAATGTCAGGAATTGTGAAAAACTGAGTTGAAATGTATTTGGCTAAGGCGTATGTAAACATCTGACTTCACCTGTACCACAGCTGTCAGCCAATCAGCATTCAGAGCTCAAATCTCCCAGTTTATAAATGGGCATTTTGCTATCTTTACAAACCCTGATGTAAAGATAGTCCTACTATTCAATAGATACACAACACGACTTCTGATGCCAGCATTTGGGTTCAGCCATCCCCAAGTATAATGTCTACCAGCTGCTTTTCAGAATTGTACAGCCTTTATAAGTTACAAAAGCATGAGACATGTAAGTATTGTATGGGTCACAACAACCTCTTAAATCAATTTGAAAAGAATATGAATTTTTCAAGTAGACCTTTGACCGTATCTTTCAATTGGGGTTTTTCATGCTAAATTGTTGAAACAAAACATCTTTCTTTTAGCATAGTGCCTAACAGTGTTTTAACATTTCTACTGAATAAAAGCTCTCAACGGTTTAATTTTATTTAATTAATCAACTGCTCTCAGGCTGAATATACTCTACATGAATAAATGCCCTTCAAATTACCACTGAGTTAATAATCCTTGTTGAAATCTGATTAAAATCTAAAATTGAGTTTTTAGAAGTCCGATTATCCCATGAAATCGAATTTTTAAACCTAATTATGACTTGATTTGCATGTATTTATGGCACCAATGAAATAGATAGATCATGTTAATGTATTAATTAAATCTGCTTATTTGGTTTCCTTTAGGCAACCTGTCACTTTCTTTAGGAGTGATGACTGAGTATACTTTGAACACATTTCTGGCCATGCTGAAATGACCTTAATAAAGAAGAAACCTTCTTCAATCCCAATTGTTTGTCTGTTGATGGAGAAAAATGTGAAAAGCCCCTTTTGATTTCTGCTCATTACTTGTTGATCGTCCAATTCGTTTGGTACTCAGATCACATTTTAATATTATTCCCTAAACACTGTGCCGCTGACACGTATTTAGATGCAATCCTACAATACCTTTGCACTTGTTACTGCTGTTGCTGGGCTAGGCATAACGCCTTGTGGGTTAATTTACCTTTGTGGAGACAGCTGGTGGCTTGTATGTAAATAGTAGCCAATTAAGGTTAAAAAAATAAAAAATAATCATTTTGGAGGGACTATGAATTCCTTCAAATTCAATTATGGAAATGAGATCACCTCTTTAATCATCTTGCTTGTGAACAAACTTCCACAGCTTCAGAGGAACTGTTTGAAGTTAACTTTCTAATGTGTTTCCTTTCTTTCAGGAGGCACTAGGGATTTCCAATAAACTTTCTCATGGATTGTGGTGGAAATGTATTCCCACAGGGATTGTTAATAGATGTGGCTACCTGGCTCTGTCAGCAATGAGTTAATTTTCTTTTATGCTAAAAGCCTGCATCCGGGAGATTAGGAGCCTCCTCTTTTAGTGGTTCAATTCAGGAAGTGGCTTGGGCCTAAATGTAAAGTGATGTTGTCTGCAGTCATTTGAGTTCAGAGTTGGACGACACATGAGAAATTGGTGCTTGTCAAGTTAGGATTTGGTCATTAGAGAAGGACTAAGAAATTTGCCAACCGAGCATTGCATGCAGATCCTGACACTTGGATATTATTTGTTAATGGATTACCTTTGCTTAACAAAGTATGAAACTTGTGATGTGAACACAGTAAAAACAAAAGTACATTTCCAGGAAAACGTATGTATTTTCTAGTCACCTCATCTTACTCTGACACAGCAGAAAAACAAACTTTGGAGCATTGATTCACAGTGCTCACATCTGTATGGCATCAACGAATGCGTAAGATCCAATGTGACTGCATTAGAACAACACAGTTGACTCAATAATCAGTTCACTGCATCAGGATGCTGCATTCACTTCTTGGAAGAAGAAATGGATGAAGTGAAACGACATTACCAACACACACCCCCTAGCTTGTTGAATAGACTTTTAGGCCATTATCCACTTATCCAATTTTATAAGCAAGCGCAAATTATGGTGGACTGGCCAAGCATTCATAACTGCGCTGACAGTTAAATGAACTTGAAATTGACATTTAACACATTTAGCAGATGCTCTTATCCAGAAATCTCTTGATGTATATTTGTCTTTCTTTGTGTTATCATTGATACTTACAGTTCATAGTTTTGATGGTTCAGCTACACCAATTGGCACAGAGACACTGAGAGACTTGTCTGCAAACATCTAGGTGCAAGCCCTCCTGAAGAATGCGGGAGGGTACAATGAGGCATGCAATTGAATATGCATACCCGTTCAGGCATTAGGTTGCCAACATACAACAGTAGGTGCTTAAGTAGCTCTCTCTACACCATGAAGTCTTGAAATCAGGCAAAAGGCTTCAGACAGGTTGACTTCACTCTTCAATTAGACATTTCTCTTTCTGGCGTAAATGTTCACAATTACAGCCGTCCGGGAGTACTCAGGGGTTAGCTCTCCTCATCAGCTGTCTCCCAGGCTAGTCTAAGGTAGATCAATTGAATTCCATCTTGGAGAGAGGGAGGAGATAAAGAGATGGAGGGCAGCTTCTCCTTTAATTCAGGTCGTATCTGAAACCCCAGATATGTTCTTACTGTATAAAGTACCTATACGCCACATGGACTTCCATACAGTCCCCATTAGAAGTTTCTCTTTTAATTGCATGACAGTTTGACAGAGCTATTAGGATCCTTTGCCATGGACCAATTATTCCTTTCATTTAATTAACTTGTCAAGGGACAGGTGTGTAACTGGTATCTAGGGTTGCAGGGCTGGATCGCAGGCCTGTGGACAGTGTAAATGAGAAGTTACTGCCGGAATAGAGCGTGTGGTGAGACAGATGGTGCAAGGGCTAGTTCTGGGGCATCTTGCTTCGTTACCTGTCAGACGGGAAATTATTTGGATCCCACTACAAGGAAAACATGGGAGATAATGATTTATTCATAAAAACAGACCAAGTACATTTATTATCTGCACTTTCTAACTATCTCCTACAAATTAGCCCATGACATGTAATTTGAACATGATATAAAACGGACCACTCAGGGCAAGCACTAAAATATTTGAACAAATATATTTATTCTAACCCTGACTGATTTGTAAGTAAGTGTACAGTTGAAAATATTCCTGTTTTAAAATTCACTAATGATGGTTAAGGGAACTAGTTTTTTTCCCCAAAGAATATTATTCACAAATCACTGAAGCGTACAAATGTTCATCCCCTTCATACCTTCATCCCAAGTCTTAACTGCTATAAATGATCCCTGCATATCAAATCCAAACCCTTTTGAAGAGAAATTCCCTCACTTTGCTTCTCTGGTTATAGCTGGATACCCTCCTGGATTACTTAGGAGCTCACCGTGTAAACTATGGAGTCTTTTGGACTACATGTAGCCATTCATCTCTCTAAAGATGCTGAAGGCAGAGTTTGATACACAGCACTACAGTAAGTTCCACTATATGGCCCGAGTCAGTATAGAGAAGTGTATGTTGTAACAGCCTCCCCTGTGTTTATGGAGGGGTGTTGGTTGCTAAACTGTTCTGACTGGCTGTCTGGAGAACCAGAGAGCTCCCATGGTGCTCTGCTGGTCATTCCTGTTGACTCACCTTCGGTGATAGTTCTCAGGCTAGCAGCAGGAGACAAGGCTTTTTGGTAAGACATCTAACATTTCTCTCAGAAGGGAAAGCAGCAGGAGGTCTACAAATGAAGGGGGGAAACGACTCTTCTTGCTGTTACACAACAGCTTTGAATTATACATGTGACCTGTTTTAAATGACACTTTTTGGTCTTGTTTAGCTGTGATTTTTTAAAAAGATTTGCATTTCTGAGGTACAGCACTTCACTTGAATCAGATTTGAATATTCATGTGGAATGACCGATTTTTCTTCAGAATCAGAATGTGTCAGAATGTGCCAACACCATAGGGTATGCAGTACCAGTTTGTCATCACAAACTGCATATGGCTCAATATAAAGAAGTTTAAAAAAAACAAGTTGCACATCGCTACTTTATTCACCTGATGTTTAACCAAATGGAGCATTTAATTAAGCTTAATCTGTCTTTTTGCATTGCCTCTGCAAAGAGGAAAAGGGGGAACTGCAAATTACTACGTAATCTTGATGTATATTTGCCGTAAAATAAATAAAACATGCAGAGAAATTAAATTTCAAACCCGTTTTATCCTCAGGAAAATAATCAACTGGTATTTAATAAGATATTCTGAATGTGTTTATATACAGAGTGGCATAAACATGATTTGCTCAGGGATGTTTCTTGTTTTGTCTAATTGCCACAGGAACATACAAAAAAAGTCATTCGGTTTGGCTTTGAAGTTCGCTTGCTAACAATCTAAGGCATGGTCTTAATGTTTATGAAATCTTTGAAAACTTTTTCATCCAATAAAAAACATATCTGCTCCACAGCATCCAGCACCATACTGCAGCATCCAGCACCATACTGCAGCATCCAGCACCATACTGCAGCATCCAGCTCCATACTGCAGCATCCAGCACCATACTGCAGCATCCAGCACCATACTGCAGCATCCAGCACCATACTGCAGCATCCAGCACCATACTGCAGCATCCAGCTCCATACTGCAGCATCCAGCACCATACTGCAGCACCATACTGCAGCCAGCACCATACTGCAGCATCCAGCTCCATACTGCAGCATCCAGCACCATACTGCACCATACTGCAGCATCCAGCTCCATACTGCAGCATCCAGCTCCATACTGCAGCATCCAGCACCATACTGCAGCATCCAGCACCATACTGCAGCATCCAGCACCATACTGCAGCATCCAGCACCATACTGCACCATAGCATCCAGCTCCATACTGCAGCATCCAGCACCATACTGCACCATACTGCAGCATCCAGCTCCATACTGCAGCATCCAGCACCACTGCACCATACTGCAGCATCCAGCTCCATACTGCAGCATCCAGCACCATACTGCAGCATCCAGCACCATACTGCAGCATCCAGCACCATACTGCAGCATCCAGCACCAGCACCATACTGCAGCATCCAGCTCCATACTGCAGCATCCAGCACCACTGCACCATACTGCAGCATCCAGCTCCATACTGCAGCATCCAGCACCATACTGCACCATACTGCAGCATCCAGCACCATACTGCAGCATCCAGCTCCATACTGCAGCATCCAGCACCATACTGCAGCATACAGCACCATACTGCAGCATCCAGCTCCATACTGCAGCATCCAGCATCATACTGCAGCATACAGCACCATACTGCAGCATCCAGCACCATAGCACCATACTGCAGCATCCAGCTCCATACTGCAGCATCCAGCACCATACTGCAGCATCCAGCTCCATACTGCAGCATCCACCATACTGCAGCATCCAGCACCATACTGCAGCATCCAGCTCCATACTGCAGCATCCAGCACCATACTGCAGCATCCAGCACCATACTGCACCATACTGCAGCATCCAGCTCCATACTGCAGCATCCAGCACCATACTGCAGCATCCAGCTCCATACTGCAGCATCCAGCACCATACTGCAGCATCCAGCACCATACTGCAGCATCCAGCACCATACTGCAGCATCCAGCACCATACTGCAGCATCCAGCACCATACTGCAGCATACAGCACCATACTGCAGCATCCAGCACCATACTGCAGCATCCAGCTCCATACTGCACCATACTGCAGCATCCAGCACCATACTGCAGCATCCAGCTCCATACTGCAGCATCCAGCACCATACTGCAGCATCCAGCTCCATACTGCAGCATCCAGCTCCATACTGCAGCATCCAGCACCATACTGCACCATACTGCAGCATCCAGCACCATACTGCAGCATCCAGCACCATATATTTTCGAATGAATTTGTTTATTGCTGCCAATCATATAGTGAGAAGAAGGGGTTTAAAATGACAGGATAAATAGACACTGACTGTCTTCATCTTTTCAATGGAAATTTGCTAAATTAGCCTTTCCATTCCAGCCATGCAGAGTTCATAGCTTTGAAGATAGTTGACGTCGAATTGTTATCTCGTGGCACTGGGAGTATAGAAATCAAGAGGTATGGTAGGTGTATCATGTAATTGATGCCTTCAAAGCAACTCTTTCATTTACACAGCTCTGATGAGTGGTCAATCCCACATCTATTTGACAAGGGACTATCTGGATCGGGGGTTGGGGGAATCGAACATAGGAAAAGTGTTTGACTTTTAACAAAACAAGTTGAGTAGACAAATGACCGTTTCCTTTTATCCTACATTAGAGAGAATGATGCATGCATTCACTCAGGAAAGGTTGTCTGAGATGGCACATTCTTCCATTAGGGTTAAGATGAACGATTATTCTCAGCTTAAACGTTAAGAATAATTACTAATTACATTGAACTTTAAAGTTTAAGACATGTAATCGATTGTCAAGAGAAATGAAGGGGCTGCCAAACATTCAGAAATGCCAGGAATGAGCTGGATGAGAATCAAACCAGAGTCTCTCACTCAAGGGAATCACCCTGAACCCCTTACTGAGGAATCCAGATATCCCGCCTAAAGGCACAATCTGTTATTTCAACAGATTGATCCTGCTGGTATATATATCATTAAGTTGCCATTGAACAGTGGGAAATCTTACAGATTGTGCCTTTAAATCACAGCTTAACAGAACACCGTTGGTGATAGTCAATGACAACTGGTAAGTCAAATGACCTTGCCTTTGCTTTGCACATGAGAGTTATAAAGTTGTGAACATTATTTACATTCAGGGCATTAACTATATTGCTGCCTTATTTATGAGGCAAGTCATTCATCAATGCGCATGGATATGAACCTATGGATGATATAGAGTGATGTAAATCTGAGGTATAACGAACAAGAGGACAATATAGGAATATGATGGAATCATATTACACGGGCTCCGATGCCCGCCGCATGTGGCAGGGGCTACAGCTAATACGGGTTACAAACGAAGACCCAACTGTGATCTGCCCAACGATGCCTCTCTATCAAACGAACACTGTGCATGTTATGCATGCCTTTGTAACAGAATAACTTTAGACCGTCCCCTCGCCCATACCCGGGCGCGAACCAGGGACCTTCTGCACACATCAACAACAGTCACCCACGAAGCATCGTTACCCATCGCTCCACAAAAGCCGCGGCCCTTGCAGAGCAAGGGGAACTACTACTTCAAGGTCTCAGAGCAAGTGACGTAACCGATTGAAACACTATTTAGCGCGCACCGCTAACTAAGCTAGCCGTTTCACATCCGTTACACCTTGACAACGACAACATCGTGCTGGGTGTGAGGGCCGTCACCGACCCAGAGGGTTGGGTGATCTCGCTCTCCGAGGCCGATGTGTGAAAGGTCTTTAACCAGGTCAACAGCCGCAAGGCCGAGGGGCCCGACGGTACTCCAGGGTGCGATCTCAGAGCATCCAGAACAGCTGGCAGGCATATTCACGGTCATTTTCAACCTCTCCTTGTCCCAGACTGTAATCCCCACATGTTTAAAGATGACCACCATCATTCCCGTGCCCATGAACTCTAAGGCTTCACGCTACAATGACTACTGCCCTGTAGCACTCACTTCTGTAATCAGGAAGTGCTTTGAGAGGCTGTTTATGGCACACATTAACTCCACCATCACAAACATCCTAGACCCACTCCAATTTGCATCCTGCCCCAACAGATCCATAGATGACGCAATCTCAATTGCTCTCCACACTGCCCTCACCCACATGGATAAGAGGAATACCTATGTGAGAATGCTGGTCATTGACTACAGCTCTGCGTTCAACACCACTCCAAGCTCATTACCAAGCTTAGGACCTAGGGTCTGAACACCTCCCTCTGCAACTGGATCCTAGACTTCCTGACGGGCCGCCCCCAGGTGGTGAGGGTAGGCAACATCAACACCATACTAACTCGCAACTCAGGGGCCCTACAGGGCTGTGTGCTTAGTCCCCTCCTGTACCTCCTGTACTGCCTGTTCACTCAGGACTGATTGGCCAAGCAAGACTCCAACACCATATTCAAGTTTGCTGATGACACGACGGTGGTAGGCCTGATCACTGGAGATGATGAGTCAGCCTATAGGGAGGAGGTCAGTGACCTGGCAGTGTGGTGCCAGAACAACAACCTCTCCCTCAATGTCAGTAAGACCAATTATCTGACCGTGGACTTCATCGATGGGGCCACAGTGGAGCAGGTTGAGAGCTTCAAGTTCCTCGGTGTCCAAATCACTAGACTTGAAATGGTCCAAACGCGTGCGCAGTCACGAAGAAGGTGCAACAGCGCCTGTTCCTCCTCAGGAGGTTGGAAAAGTTTGGCTTGGGCTCTCAAATTCTCAAGAAGTTCTACAGCTGTACCTTTGATAGTATTTGGCTGCAACACTGCCTGATATGGCAATAGCACCGCCCTCGATTGCACGGCACTACAGAGGGTGGTGCAGACAGCCCAGTACATCACGGGGGCCGTGCTCCCTGCCATCCAGGACATCTATATCAGGCAGTGTGGCAGGAAGGCCCAGGAAATCATTAAAGACTCTAACCACCAAGCCATAGACTCTATGCTTCCGCACGGCAAACGGTACCGGTGCATCAAGTCTGACACCAACAGGCTCCTGAACAGCTTCTATCCCCAAGCAGTAAGACTGATAAATAGCTAACAAAATAGCTACACAGACTATCTGAGTTAACCTTGTATCCTTTTTTTAACCTTTTACCTTTGCACTGTCTCTATGCACACTCACAGGGCCCGACCCACTCACAGGGCCCGACCCACTCACAGGGCCTTACCCACTCACAGGGCCCTACCCACTCACAGGGCCTTACCCACTCACAGGGCCCTACCCACTCACAGGGCCTTACCCACTCACAGGGCCCTACCCACTCACAGGGCCTTACCCACTCACAGGGCCCTACCCACTCACAGGGCCCTATACAAACACACACTCACTCCATCATCTGCACACTAACACATACATTAAACTGACTCTACACACACACACACACACACTGCTGTTACTCTGTTTATCTTATATCCTGTTGGCTAGTCACCGTTCCCCTATACATATCTACCCCCATCACTCAAGTATCCCTGCACATTGTAGATATGGTATTAGAACTGACCCTGTATGCTTATTTACTTACTTATTGTGTTCTTTATATTTCTTCTTATTTCTCATGTTTTTTTTCTAGTATTACATTGTTATTGGTTATTGCGTTTTGGGGTTCGCAAGAAAGGCATTTCAATGTACTTGTCCATGTGACATTAGAACTTGAAACTAATGTTGTTAGTTATGTCACTATTAGTCTGAGTCAAGGGGTAACAATTAGTATGTATGTTCTGATGCCAGAAAGCCATCGCTTGGTTTTCCTCCATTGTGAGAGGTGTCGTTAGGTCGACTTTTTGATTAGACAAAGGTTTTGGCTCCAGCGACTGACATTGAGATCGCTCCGTACTTCGCTCCATCTGGAAGGATGATCAAAGACAATCTGTTGTTCGGACTTCAATTAGACCCCACAGACTTGTTACACTCTGTGCTGTGCAATGCACACTGCTAACTGGTGGTGAGACTAAAAAGCTCAACTGTAATTCTACTGCTGTGAAACAACAAGTGAAAGCCTCTACAGGCAATGAGTACCGCTGGGAATGGTGTTTGATATTCCCCTTCATTAAAGAGAAGTTTGCTGAGTCCTCGAGGGGGGAAAAGCTGCCAATACTTTCCACACAATAAATGGCTTCGACAAGCTGCCTCAAACTCTGGTGAAAAGCTCCCTAACTCTTTGGATCCAGCACCATGTCTCTCAAAGACACATGTGATGAAGAAAGTGGGCTTGGAGAATCTCTTGTTTCAGCAGTATTCTCAAAGACTGGGTTCTGAGATAGCTCTGGTTTTTTTTTTAGCAATTTTATTTAATGCTGTCCTCATGTCCCAAAAGCCTTTGTTATTCTAAATCTTTACAGCTGTAATTGAATGGTATTCCCTTAATGAATTTTAGCTAAAGGAAAAACATTTATCAAAAATACTTGACAGAAATAAATAATTGTTAATGCATTATTTTTTATTAAATAAACCAGTTATTATTTTGGTCTGTTCTTTTTAAGTTTACTTTAATGTGCAAGGTATCTCTACGATAGCCTGTTTCAATTCGGCCATTCTCGGAACTTAATTATCTACTATATTACTCTCTTTATCTTGACACAATTATCCAAATGATGTGGCAAAGTTAGATACAATAACCGTGTAATGTACATAGTTTGAACAGTTCTGGCTCAAAGATATGGCATGTCAATGTATTTCAAATTATCCTACTGGGGTGAATTCACTTAACTGGACTTTGCATATTGTACTCTTGAGAGTCTTCACAAAATGGTCTCCAAATTATGCAAAGAACACAACCATTCTTCTCTATTCTTATTCTATTCTTGCATTTGCTGTCTGCAGCAGTTTGTGGTTCCTCCTTTACCAGCCAGGGGTGCCATGGTAACAACAGCTGAGCTGACAGTCAGATGACTTGGGAAAGCTTGCACCTTCTAATGTAAAAGACCCAGGCTCTACTGGCCAAGTCATCATCCACAGAATATATGCCTGTTAATTATACAAGACCATCTTCATTGAATAAAAAACTATTTGCATGGTTACGATGGCAAACACACAACGTTAGGAGCAAAGCAACATTAAACACACAAGAACATTATGTGATCATGAATGTCTAGAGACCTCAAAATATTTACGATGAAACAACAGCAAGAGAGAGAGGGCCGGAAAACAGTTTTTGATACGAGCAAAGTATGTCAAATTTATAAGTTAAGTGTTGTGTTTTTAAGATGAATGCTGAATAGATATCGACATATAGTGTTGTTATGTACATGGGTTTACAGTGGCTTTATCTCACCCAGCCACACACTATACCCCATAATGATAAAGTAAAAAATAAAATAATAATTGTAACATTTTTGTCAAATTTCTAAAACAAGTTTGTCAAATCTACAGTTCAAAAGTTTGGGGTCACTTAGAAATGTCCTTGTTTTTGAAGGAAAAGCACATTTTTTTGTCCATTAAAATAACATCAAATTGATCAGAAATACAGTGTAGACATTGTTAATGTTGTAAAAGACTATTGTAGCTGGAAACGACAGATTATCTCCATAGGCGTACAGAGGCCCATTATCAGCAACCATCACTCCTGTATTCCAATGGCACGTTGTGTTAGCTAATCCAAGTTTGTCATTTTAAAAGGCTAACTGATCATTAGAAAACCCTTTTGCAATTATGTTAACTGAAAATTGTTGTTCTGATTAAGGAAGCAATAAAACTGACCTTCTAGAGCATCAGCATTTGTGGATTCGATTAGAAACAAAATGGCTAGAAACAAAGACCTTTCTTCTGAAACTCGTCAGTTTATTCTTGTTCTGAGAAATTAAGGCTATTCCATGTGAGAAATTGCCAAGAAACTGAAGATCTCGTACAACGCTGTGTACCGCTCCCTTCACAGAACAGCGCAAACGGGCTCTAACCAGAATAGAAAGAAGAGTGGGAGGTCCCGGTGCACAACTGAGCAAAAGGACAAATACATTAGAGTGTCTAGTTTGAGAAACAGACACCTCACAGGTCCTCAACTGGCAGCTTCATTAAATAGTACCTGCAAAACACAAGTCTCAACGTCAACAGTGAAGAGACTGCCTTCTATGCAGAGTTGCAAAGAAAAAGCCATATCTCAGACTGGCCAATAAAAACAAAAGATTAAGATGGGCAAAAGAACACAGACACTGGACAGAGGAACTTAGGTTAACAGCATCCGGGAGTCGCCCCTCTTCACTGTTGACGTTGAGACTGGTGTTTGTGGGTACAATTTAATGAAGCTGCCAGTTGAGGACTTGTGAGGCGAGGCGTCTGTTTCTCAAACTAGACACTCTAGTGTACTTGTCCTTATTGCAAACAGGAAGAATATTTTGGAATATTTTTAATCTCCACTGGCTTCCTTCCTTTCACTCTGTAATTTAGGTCAGTAATTGTCTAGGTCCAAAGGGCTCCTTAACAGCTTCTACCCACAAGCCATAAGACTGAACAATGAATCAAATGGCCACCCAGACTATTTACATTGAGACCCCCCCCCCAGTGACTATCTATGCATAGTCACTTTAACCCCAACCTACATGTACAAACTACAGCGACTAACCTGTACCCCCGCACATTGACTCGGTACCGGTACCCCTGTATATACAGTTGAAGTCGGAAGTTTATATACACCTTAGCCAAATACATTTAAACGCAGTTTTTCACAATTCCTGACATTTAATCCTAGTAAAAATTCCCTGTTTTAGGTCAGTTAGGATCTGCACTTTATTTTAAGAATGTGAAATATCAGAATAATAGTAGAGAGAATGATTTATTTCAGCTTTTATTCATTTCATCACATTCCCTGGTGTCAGAAATGTACATACACTCAGTTAGTATTTGGTAGAATTGCCTTTAAATTGTTTCACTTGGGTCAAACATGGCAGGTAGCCTTCCACAAGCTTCCGACAATAAGTTGGGTGAATTTTGACCCATTCCTCCTGACAAGAGCTGGTGTAACTGAGTCAGGTTTGTAGGCCTCCTTGCTCGCACATGCTTTTTCAGTTCTGCCCACAATTGTTCTATAGGATTGAGGTCAGGGCTTTGTGATGGCCACTCCAATACTTGACTTTGTTGTCCTTACACCATTTTGCCACAACTTTGGAAGTATGCTTGGGGTCATTGTCCATTTGGAAGACCCATTTGCAACCAAGCTTTAACTTCTTGACTGATGTCTTGAGATGTTGCTTCAATATATCCACATACTTTTCCTCCCTCATGAAGCTATCTATTTTGTGAAGTGCACCAGTCCCTCCTGCAGCAAAGCACACCCACAACATGATGCTGCCACCCCCGTGCTTCACAGTTGGGATGGTATTCTTCAGCTAGAAAGCCTCCCCCATTTTCCTCCAAACATAATGATGGTCATTCTGGCAGTTATGTTCTGTTATTTACTGATGTCCCCTTTAAGAATGGAGCACCCTTGGTCATGCACAGTGTTGTTCTATGTTATTCTGGTACTAACTTGTTTTAGTAAATGTGAAGCTCCAGTTCAATCTCTTGTATTCAGTCTTTCTTATTATATAAATAAGTAATAAGAGCTAAGACACTACAATGGCGACAAGTATGATTACCTGCAGTGTGCATCACGAATGCAGATGGACCTCGTAGGAAGAGAGGAAGAATTTTGACCCTGTAAGAGGGGAAGATTTTGACCCTGTAGCATAACAGCTAGCAAGCAGTGAAGACGAGGGGAGAGCTGACGAGAAAGAATCGGCAGATCAAAGACCCGTGGAGCCGGAGGTAAAGAGAATGGCTAGCATCGGGGAAATAGATGTGTTTGATGACACGCAAGAAAACTGGGAAAATTACATTGAACGACTGGAACAGTACTTCATTGCAAATGACATTGCTGATAACAAGAGAGTACCAGCGATGTTGAGTTTAATTGGCCCAAAAACGTACAGTTTTCTAAGAGATCTGACTGCCCCTCTGAAGCCCTCGAATAAAACATTCACAGAGATTGTGGAGATATTGAAAAATCACCTATCACCTAAACCACTCCTCATCGCGGAACGTTTTCGTTTCCACAAGAGAGATCAGAATGAGGGCGAGGGTGTTAGTACATATGTAGCGAGTTGAAGAAACTGTCGGAACATTGCCAGTTTGGAGAGAACCTACATTACACATTAAGGGATAGATTTGTTTGTGGACTGAAACATGAACACATTCAAAAATGTTTGCTCACAGAATCAGATCTCATGTTTGCAAAGGCTGTTGAAATTGCTGTGGCTTTGGAAATCGCGACTAAAGATGCATTTGAGTTGCAAAGTAAAAGAAATACTGACCTATCACAAACTTCCCTGCACAAGTTTTCACGCAGCCGACAGCGCCCCCGTGTGGTCGTTTTCTTTTTAAACAGGTGTGTCCGAGATGGTCACAGAGCAGAGGACTGCCATTTCAAGTACGAAATTTGTCCCACATGCAGTAGAAGGGGGCACATTCAAAATTCAGTCACAACAGGAAAACTGAGAAAATTAAAAGGTCTGTGAAGGCACTAGCAAAGAACAGTGGCAGTGATTCAGATGAACGATTAATTGGTACAATGGAGTTAAACACAGCGACTTCTCCCAGCAGGAGCATAATATGGGTGACACCAGATATCGAAGGCCAACCCCTCAAAATGGAGCTGGACACAGGATCTGCAGTGTATTTAATTTCCACTACTGTCTACAATGAGCACTTTAAGGCTATCAAGCTGAAGAACACAAATGTGTTGCTGAAGACTTACTCAGGAGAGAGATTGAGCCCAATGGGGGCGTTGCAGGTCAGAGTGCATTATGGGGGGCAAACACAGCAGTTACAGCTGTATGTGGTGCCTGGAATTGGCCCCCCATTATTTGGCAGGGAATAGCTTTCAAAAATAAAGCTGAACTGGTGTGACTTGAAAATGCTCCACACGTTCCAGTCCAAAGAGAAAGGCACAGACCAAACACTGGAACACTTGCGGAAGAAATACAATACAGTTTTCAGTGATCAGATGGGAGCAGTAAAAGGCTTCACAGCAAAACTTGTACTAAGAGATGACGCAACCAATAAATTCTGAAAAGCCAGATCTGTTCCATACTCCTTGAGACCAAAGTTGGAAGCGGAAATCGATCGCTTGCAGGATACAGGGATCCTGACTAAAGTGGACAGAAGTGAATGGGCCACACCCATAGTTCCTATTGTGAAGAAAGACGAGTCTGTTAGACTGTGCAGGGACTTCAAAGTAACTGTGAATTCAATGTTGCATGTGGACCAATACCCCCTGCCACGTCTGGATGACATCTTTGCTGCACTAGCTGGTGGGAAACACTTCAGTAAAATCGAACTGAAACAAGCTTCCCTGCAGCTACCGGTTGAAGAGAGCTCCAAACAGTACCTGACAATAAACACACATACAGGTATAACCGCCTGGTGATTGGCATTGCATCAGCCCCAGCCATTTGGCAACGAATTATTGACCAGATTTTGCAAGGAATCCCAGGAACCCAGTACATCCTGGATGACATGAACATAACAGGACACACAGACAAAGAGCACCTGGCTAACCTGGAAGAGGTCCTGAAAAGACTGAAAGAGTATGGTCTACAGGCAAACTTACAGAAGTGTGAGTTTTTCAAAGAAAAAAAAAAAGTCTTCTGTGGACATGAAATCGACCGCAATGGATTGCACAAAACACAAAACAAAATTGAGGCAGTGGTACAGGCACCACGACCACAAAATATCACAGAAGTGAGATCTTTTACGGGACTGATCAATGACTACAGAAGATTCCTCCCAAACCTTTCAGCAGTACTCCAGCTTCTAAATCAGCTCCTGGAAAATAATAGGACATGACGGTGGACAGAGCAGTGTGAAAATGCATTTCTGGAGGCAAAACGACTCATCACATCTGAACAGGTCCTGATGCATTACGACCCTGACCTGCCAGTGAAGTTGGCTTGTGATGCGTCCCCTTATGGCTTTAGGGGCTGTCCTTTCACACACACTGAAAGGCACACAGAGATGCCAGTTGAGAGGCCAGTTGCATTTGCGTCACAAACATTGAATGATGCAGAGAAAAATGACTCACAAATAGACAAAGAAGCACTGGCACTAGTGTGGGGCGTCAAGAAATTCCACACATACCTATATGGCAAGCGTTTCACACTGGTTACAGATCACTAGCCGTTGCTTTCCAATTTCAGTCCAAAGAAAGGCATTCCGGCAATGGCAGCAGCCAGGTTACAGTGATATGCCTTGTTTCTTGCCAGTCATATGTATGACATTGAGTTTAAGCCATCGTCCCTCCACACAAATGCAGATGGATTATCCAGACTGCTGTGTACAAGTGAAAGACAAAGGAGCGTGGATGCAGTGGACATTTTCCATACCTCTCAGATCGAGGCACTACCGGTCACAAGCACAGTTATCAAACAGGAGACAAGGAAAGATGTGACCTTGTCAAAAGTGTACACCTACACCATGTCAGGATGGCCAGCTACTGGCAGAAAGGAGCTGACTCCGTATTTCCAGCGGAGAAACGAAATTACAACGTACCAAGGATGTTTGATGTGGGGAATGAGAGTCATGATACCCCAGAAATGCCAACATCAGGTTTTGCAGCAACTACATGAAGGTCATGTTGGAATTGTCAAAATGAAGCTGCTCGCAAGGAGCCACTTCTGGTGGCCAGGTCTGGACCAACAGATAGAAAATATGGTGAAGAACTGTAGTGGATGTTTGAAAACCCTTCACATGCCTGCTCCTGTCCCAGTCCACCCATGGGAATGGCTCGCAGAGCCATGGCAGAGAATTCATGTGGACTACGCTGGTCCCTGAAAAGCACATGTTTCTGGTTATAGTTGATGCCCATTCCAAATGGCCAGAGGTGTTTTGCACTGACTCCTCCACCTCAGCTCAGACGATAGAGTGTCTCAGAACAACGTTTACAAGCTTCTGATTGCCGCTGCAGCTGGTAAGCGACAACGCGCAAGCTTTTGTAAGTGACGAGTTTACAAGATTCATGTCAGTAAATGGAATCAAACACTCAACCTCAGCTCCCTACCATCCTGCTACCAATGGGCTGGCAGAGTGCTATGTGCAAACCCTAAAGCAAGGACTGTGGAGCAAAATGAGACGAAGGGACTTTACAAACAAAATTGGCCAAGTTACTGGCCTCCTACCGAAACACCCCACATACCACGACAAATGAAAGCCCAGCCGCACTGATGTTCGGGAGGCCTCTCCGCACACAGCTGGACATCATGATGCCAAACAGGCGTAATGAAGTGCTGAACAAACTAGCCAAGATGCTCTCCGGTGGCCGGGAGCGCCATCTCCAAACAGGACAGGAAGTGATGGTGCGAGACTACAGAAGAGGAGGGAAATGGACAAGAGGGACCGTACACACACAAACGGGACCCAGAACTTACCAGGTTCAAGTGAGCCCAGACATAATGTGGCGGCGTCACATTAACCAAATGCATTCCACGGAAAACAGTACAACAATCAAAGAGAGAACAGCCACAGAGAGCTCCTGAGAGTGACACACAGGGAACTGTAGAGGATGTTGGGGCAGTAAAGAGACCCCAGGCTGAAAGAAGGGAACGTGTTGATGAAGGTGCTGTTATAGCAGAAGCTATAATGGAACAAGCACACACTGAGGATGTTCAGGAGCCTCCAGAGAATCCTGGCCAAACAGTTATATTTTTGTTTCAGCAGACCAGAGGACATTTCTCCAACAAGTACAATCTTTGTCCACATGTGCAGCTGAATACCATAGTCTAGTTTTTTCATGGTGGTTTTGGAGCAGTGGCTTCTTCCTTGCTGAGCGGCCTTTCAGGTTAAGTCGATATAGGACTTATTTTACTGTAGATATCGATACTTTTGTACCTGTTTCATCCAACATCTTCACAAGGTCCTTTGCTGTTCTTCTGGGATTGGTTTGCAGTTTTCACACCAAAGTACGTTCATTTCTAGGAGACAGAATGTGTCTCCTTCCTGAGCGGTATGACGGCTGCCTGGTCCCATTATACTTGTGTACTATTGTTTGTACAGATGAACATGGTACCTTCAAGTGTTTGGAAATTACTCCCAAGGATGAACCAGAGTTGTAATGGTCTACAATTCTTTTTGTGAGGCCTTGGCTGATTTCTTTTGATTTTCCCATGATGTCAAGCAAAGAGACACTGAGTTTGAATTGACTAAAATTAGGTAAATTAGCCTATCAGAAACTTCGAAAGCCATGACATCATTTTCTGGAATTTTCCAAGCTGTTTAAAGGCACAATCAACTTACTGTATGTAAACTTCTGACCCACTGGAATTGTGATACAGTGAATTATATGTGAAATAATCTGTCTGTAAACAATTGTTGGATAAATGACTTGTGTCATGCACAAAGTAGTGACGAGTTTACAAGATTCATGTCAAGTCCTAACCGACTTGCCAAAACTATAGTTTGTTAACAAGAAATGTGTGGAGTGGTTGAAAAACGAGTCTTAATGACTCCAACCTAAGTGTATATAAACTTCCGACTTCAACTGTAGCCTCATTATTGTTATTTTACTGTGTTACTTTTTATTTAATGTTTTACTTTAGTTTATTTAGTAAATATTTTCTTAACTCTATTTCTTGAACTGCATTGTTGGTTAAGGGCTTATAATAAGTAAGCACCTCACGGTAAGGTCTACAGCTGTTTTATTTGGCACATGTGACAAATTTGATTTGATTTGATTTACTGTGGAGTAACTACATTGCTGTTGATTCCTCTTCAGGCTTCTCCTACCATAGCCATTAAAGTTTGTAACTGTTTTACCTCTTGTTGAAATCCCTGAGTGGTTTCCTTCCTCTGCGGCAACTGTGTTAGGAACGACACCTGTATCTTTGTAGTGACTGGGTGGATTAATACACACCCTCCAAAGTGTAACTAATCACTTCACCATGCTCAAAGGCAAATTCAATGTCTGCTTTTTTAAAAACCCATCTACTAATAGGTGCCCTTTGTGATGCATTGGAAAACCTCCCTGGTCTTTGTGGTTGAAATGCACTGCTTGACTGAGGGACCTTACAGATAATTGTATGTGTGGGGTACGGAGATGATGTAGTCATTAAACAATCATGTTAAACACTGTTATTGCACAAAGAGTGAGTCCATGCAACTTATTATGTGACTTGTTTAGGCTTTCCATAACAAAGGGGTTGAATATTTATTGACTCAAGACATTTCATCTTTTCATTTTAAATTAATTTGTAAAAATGTGTACAAACATAATTCCACTGAGATTATGGGGTATTGTGTGTAGACCAGTGACATAAAATCTAAATTGAATCCATTTTAAATTCAGGCAGTAACACAAAATGTGGGAGAAGTTCATGGGTCTGAATACTTTCTGAAGGCACTGTAGTTATCAGAGGACTAGTCATGGCTGTTGATGTAGTTTCTGACACGGCACAGGGAGTTTTGTAGAGATGAATAATGCATGCTGTTGTCTCTTGATAGGCCGAGCTTGACAAGAGTTGAGCAAGTAATTCAAAGGCTCTCTCTCCGTCGATGCATGAAAGTAGAAGATAATTAGTCTGGCAAAAACGTGATAAAGTTAAACAAGGAGACAGGAATTCTCATTGAAAAATCCCCAAAATATTCCATAAGAGACAATATTGACACATCTTGCTTTTTCACCAGGCCTAGACTTTGAAGTGGTTCAGTCTGCAAGTCCAGGGGATCAATAAAGTAGGTACCCATGTCAAAGGTAGCTATTTTAATGATGAGAACGTCTCTTAGTAATTACTCTATTTTGCTTCAGAGGATCCTCCCTCGTATCGACGAGGAGTCATTAGGGTTGCCGCTGTAAAGAGAAGATTGAAGGTCTATTAGGTTCTCTACTTTGGAATCTGCTGCATTTTTCTGTTACACGTTCTGAGTAAGGAGACATTTTGCTTCATACTTTCATTGACTCTATTATTGTAGTTACCCTTGAAACTGCCATTGTAATGTAGTTGCCCCTGTGAATCGTCTGGCCCAACAACATCAGGCATTGTGAGTTCAAGAAGAATAAGAAATGCTTAAAACGTTTTGTATTTAATTGTTTCATATTTTTATGAGATTTGTTTCTCATAAATGCCTACAATAAATTGCTGATGGGCATTATGTAGCTCTAACTGATGCCAATGCAAAAGTGATACTGTAAAAAGGAAGCTTTTGTGTACACAACTGGCAAAGCCACAAAGAGCCAGCCTGCGGTGCAGTCTGAAGCTGGGGTCAGAGGGCAAGCCCCAGAGAGATGATCCAAATGAAGTGAGTTAATCAAAGTGCCAAGTTGCAGACAGAACGTCCATATTATCGATGTTCCATAAATAAGAGGCATATATTTTACATTTTGACAGGGCACCCCTGTTTTCACAGGGTAGTTTCCACTATTAGGCTATGGTGTTATTGTTTAAGAAGTAGTTCACTTTTAACAACTTGATGTTAGATGGTCCCTCACCCTGAAGGTAGTCTATGTATAACGTATATGCCGGGTAGCAAGTGAGTTAATAATGAAAGGATAAACAAGAACAAACATAAGAAGTGTACTGGACGTGAGAGAGAACAATACCACCTAATGGCAACTGAGGGCTAAATAAAGGGGGAGTAATCAAGGAAAAAAATATGAGAAGGTGTGCGTAGTGATGGGAGCAGGTGTGCATAATGATTGTTGCCAGGTGTGCGCAATGTGGGTTGCCAGGACTGGTGGTTAGTAGACCTGTGGCATCGAGCGCCTGAGGGAGGGAGCAGGAGTAATTGTTAATCCATGGTTCAGTTTTCTTTATACGGCCATTACAAACTTGAGCTAACTTTAGCCAGCATTAACTAACAATCAATGGAAGTGATGGGAGGCTTGTGAGCATGTTGTTGTTTGTTTATGGCCAAATCAACTTTAATTAAGTAACATCAAACCAAATATGGAGTTCATTTCAGGTGATTTGAGCATTTTTCTTTTCTAAACATGCTCATATATCCCCATCACTTCCATCACAGATTTTTAGCAGTGGCTAAAGTGAACTGAACTTCGTAATGGCTGTTTAAAGATAACTGAACCATGGATGACAGTTTCTCCTGGTCCATAGACTACTTTCAGGGTAAGGAACCGTCTAACATAAAATGGTAAAATAGTGAACTAGTCCTTTAACAGGCTCTGGTAATTTGGTTGTTCATTTTTTTCTCTCTTAGTAGAAAATGATTGTAGCTAAAGCTCAAGATTGAATGGGCAACGAGACTAAGACAAATGAAGAACTGTATATGTCCCTCAGTAACCTCTTGATTAGCTATATTGGCTCTACACTGTACAGAACTGGACACTGTTTGTTTGAGCTGAATTATGTAGCTGGACTCAAGGGTCTGTTTTACGTGATAACATGGGAGGCAATTATATTCCTTTTGCTTTAAGTTATTGATTTGACTTTAAACCGCCTATTATTGATATCTAAGGGATCAGGAGATAGCCAAAGCACTTTATCGTGATCTATTAATACATCGTGGAGGGGAGAAAAGTAGGTACAAAAGTATAGCGGTTTTCCTCAAACGATAACCGCTGGGCCTTTGTTCATATTAGGCCTCAGTTATGAATATACATTTTATACAATCAAAAATAAAAAGGCTCCAGTTTTGGTTGCCAATATTGTGAGTTATGATTAATATTTCATTTTCTTCTCAGGCACAACACCTGCTCTGTTAGGTAGATATACATGGAGAATAATTGATGGTGGTGCTTATTTACCATGACATACATCTGTGTCAGTTGGTATGTGCTTCCATATACAGTAGAGTCTGTGTGTGTGTCATACTGTACATGAGTAATTATGTCAATAGGCTGAGTTTCTGTCACACCTACTCCCGTTCCATATTTCTGGCGCGTGCCATCGCCGGTCTACTAACCACTGGTCCTGGCAACCCACATTACGCACACCTGGCAACCATCATTATGCACACCTGTTCCCCATCGTTATGCACACCTGGACTTCATCATTACCTCGATTACTTGTTCCCCTTTATTTAGCCATCAGTTTTCCATCATTATTGCTTTTGTTCACGTTCAGTACGTGTCTCCTGGTTTTGTTTATCTGCTTATACTCACTATTAAACTCACCTGTGTCCTGACTCCTGGTGTATATGTTACAGTTTCCTTATTATCTTGTTTTAGCAACAAGCCAGCCATCTCTCTGAGCATCTCTCTGTGTGTGTCTTCTAAGACAGTGTACTGCTCTTCCTTCTTGTCAGGGTGTCGGAATTATTCCAAGTCATTCAAGATTTATTCCAGGCAAAGATGTTAGTTCAGACTTATTGATTTATGCTTACATAGAGGTCTTGGCTTTCTCAGACAAGAAGCACAGCAAATATGTCTGCACGGCATGGCTGCATCAGTGTTTATTGAAACCATGATTCTACATATTCATCCAAACATGGCCCATCCTGTTGAGGGTGGTTTCTCATTCTGGTCTCTAGAACTGGATAGTTAGCATTGCAAAATCTATTCCAAATTCCTGTTTGCTGAATCAAAAATGCACCAATGGTACTCGGTTGTTAGTGACACACACACATACACAAAGACCCAAGATATGGATTTTTATGACACAATGATCCTGTCTGTGCTCTTTATTGTACTGTGCACATGTGTTTAGTTACACAGAAACATTGCAATTGCAAGTCACCTAGAGAACTGAAATTAAATGTCAGTGTTAATCAGTATAATCTTGGGTAATGATGGAGATACATTTGTAGAATAGCTGGTGCTGAATGTGAATTTAACGTCCAATAACTGATGCCGAGATTGAGTCAAATGCACTTCCAAAGCATTGAGAGTTATCCTGTGTTTTCTGCGTTTGTTTTTAAATGCCCTGTCAGGGATGATATTATGAAGGTAGTTTGATGGATGTTTTGTTGTGATTCAGCGGCAGAAAATGAAGTGGCATTATCCATGACAAAAATTGAAATGAGCTCAGTCTATATTGTCACACAGGATGTGCAATCACAGTGGAAATGGATGAATAACGAATCATCAGGATACTGGTTGAAAATAGACAGCCAAACACAAACAAATCCCTTCTGGTTGGATGACTTGCATATAGCTGGATATAGCTACTTTTCTATACTCTGTGAAATGGCTGAAAACCGTCTTGATTTGCTTGTAAACATGTATAAAGGATATTTCACTTTGTGAATTGTAAGCTGTACTTCCCCATTGTTGTAAAATACCCGTGTTTCTGAGAAGAGTAGGCAGTAAATGTGAGAAGTGTTTGTTAGCCTTCACATTGAATTTGGTCAGATGCAGCATGTGGCATGGGGGTTCATTTTCACTTCCTTCACTCAATCTGGACACATTTCCCTTCTGTCAATATGTATCCATCTGATTTTCCTGAGGATGAACTGATGTTTAACTGTGTGAATTGCATGCGCTTCGAAGCACACTCGATTTGTTTTTCTGTAACTCTCGGCCTGTGCGTCAATGCCTAAGGGTGTGTGAAAAAAGAAATATCAATATTCTTGAAACAATTGTCAATATCTGATTTTGAACATAACGCGTGAATGAATGTGATGTCAGATTTGAAAGGAAACGATGAGTGAATAATGTTCTGTTGCTGAATATAAATACAGCAGGTTGTTTATAATGAATGCCTGCATCGCCCTGCGTATGTATCATCCAGGAACTACATCTCAGAATCCACAGCCATGCACTTTGTTTGGGGCTCAGAGGACCAAGTGGGCCAACAAGCACTGCACTCTTCACCCTCTGAAAGTAGAGGTTGTGGTCACCTTTGTCCTAAAATAAAGTACACAGACACTGCCACAGTAGTTGACCTAAAAGCAGATACTTATTACAGCGATGGCACACAAGAGAGTGGTTGAAATAAACAATGGCCTGCAGGCACTGATGATGGTGATGACGATGATGCTTAGTCTGAAGAATGCAAAAAGGAAACCGGGATGGAATATTTTATTCCAAAAATGGTTTTATTTTATTTGAACGTGCCACCAACCATGCTTCCTCAAACCAAATGAAACTTGGGCAGATTTACAGGCCCTCTTTATTGCCGACGCAGAATTCTAATTATGTCTAACAGTCAACGACACTAGTGTCATCTAGGTGCTACGGGGCTTTCACAGTCTGTAATTAGGAGAGAAGCATTTCTACACACCTTCACCTCTAACGGAACCCTGTGATTAAATATAAATATGGCTTCCAGAAGGTCCATGTCCTGAGTACTTTCAAATGCAACAAACAACAGTCTTTCGAGTGCCAGTGTTAAAAAATATGATGAAGAAAAAACAGCAGCCAGTGTCTCTGTCAACAACAGCTAATTACAAACATGCGTTTCAGAAGTGTTATGTACTAACAATCATCAGTGGAACCCAATGTTGCCAAGGTAGTATATATATGGTGCAATCTTGAACATCCTGCTATTGTTCTCGCTAAGCCTAGGAGCTGGTTATTGCAGACTCCACACCACTGATACGAAGGGTGAACAAGTTGCCCATGTTTACAATTTGTACTCAGCTTTCTGTGTTGTATGGATCATGCTCAAATCATTGTTGAAATGTGCAGGTTGCTGTGCCTAGCTTGTATGCTGGATGTACCAACCAGACTTGGGGAACAGATTGGCGAGCAGGTCTAAAGCGGATTAGAGTTAATTACCTGCTTGTCATATCCTTGAATCCTCTCACTAGCTCCATACTAATGCTGAGGTATTGACTGAGAGGGGGCCGAGGGTGATACAGTACCTCCAATGGATCGCAGTTATAGTCGAATGTGAAACATGGAACTCTCAAATACATTTGTAATATTCTCATTTACTCCATTTACTATGTGAAATTGCATGCTTATTGTAAAACTGTTCTCATTTAGTGTTGTAGCATAACTTGATGAGTTGGGTTGCAGCTGTATTTCTTTCTTATTTTGCTCGAGAGTTGGATTGAGAACCACAGGCTTAAAGTTTCATACACATTTTGAGTTTTGACACACCTTCACTTTTCACTTAAGGAGTAAATACAGAGTTAATACTGAGGTGGTTGTAACTAAATGTGGGATCAAAATAGAAAAGTCCCATTGAGGGAGTCTGAAACAAAAATGGAGATAGACACCTCTGAAGATCGCCGCAGAAAGAACTGACATGCTACTATTATCATATTCCAACACCACAGAGTAGTCAATTAGTGGTGTTTTGTATAGAATGAACACGTTGATTTTAAGTTGCCTCCCCATAATGTGGAATATAATTCCACATAACAAACTGCCCTTTCCTCATAACAAGGCCTGAGTGGGACTTGGCTCACTGTTTACTTTAATTGTCAACCAATTTCACAGATTTAATTTCATCATTTTTCAGACTCCACTCCTCTGGTGCTTTCGGGTTTAATTTCCCTGCAATGAAACCCTGTTATTGAAGTCCAATTGGCTCCGAATGAAAGACAAAAATGAAAAACAATGTGATCCATTGGACACTCAATACTCTCCTGCCAATGCCATCTCGTTCCCTGTGCTTGCTTTCTTGGTGTTAATTGGATACTGTTGTTCATGTTGGCATGGATATAGGAATTCATTGCCAAAGGGAGCTAGTATTAGTAATCATATAGTCTGATACACTTCACCTTTTCTTGTTTAGTTTTTTCTCAGTGGAGGAACTCTGCACACATTAGCTGGCTTAATCCACAAAAGCGCCTCCAATATACTTGCATGAATTGAAATGATGACTGACTTATTACACAGTCTTCAAGCTAAAGCCATTTTTTGTTTGACACACAACACTGTGACTAATAGATCCGAGAGTGCAGTATGACGCATACATACTGTACATTTACTGAAGAAAAAAAACTTCCTGGGGGGGAATTGTTCCCTTAATTGTCAGCCAATTAATGAGCTGACCGAAACAATGTGTCCTACAGCAGTTTGCGCTGCTTTTGTTCCTAAATTAGGACCACATTCATTTATGTCTCAACTCAAATGTAACATGTCCTTTTGGAAGATAAACATTTTCCCTAAAGTTTATAGCTGATGGTACGTTGTTGCCTGTTTTCTTATGGTGTGATGTAACCCGTAATAAATTACATATTGTTTATGAGATATTGCGTCAGACAGGGACAGATTCTTCTTTTCAGATAAAGAGGAATGCAGACATAAGATTACAAAAGTGAAAGAGTGGTGTTCCTAGAACATTATGATAAATGTTTGTTATATTGTCAACTTTATGAAGGAACACTAAATACTGTATGTTCCAGATGCTCTGCCATTGTTTTAAGAGGATGTGATTATGTGGTTTTAAAATGAAAAACACCAATCTTAATGAAAATGTCTCACCTCTACAGTATATTTTGGTCATAAACTGTAGTTTTCATCTTCATCAGTTCCCCCATTACTTTGGCTGTGCAAGCTACTCCTTCTCTGAGATAAGAATATATCCAAGGTCCTCTTTGAGAGTAGTTGGAGACACTTTGACCTCAATTTTAAAGTCTATATTCCTTTATGCTTTAGGATATCACACAGAATAAACTAGACCACTGGTGGCCTGACATTTAGGTTACTGGGGAACTTTCTCATCTAACATTTGACTGTCTATTCTAGGATGAATTAATGTCTTGAGGGGTGGGGGTTGGGGGGTTGGGGTGGCAGGTGAGTACACAGAGAGAAACAAAACATATTTAATATATAACTGTCTGAATAATTGTGAGGATAAAATCGGTGAGGTTTTGTCAGGGTAGTATCCTAGCCCCTTTACTAAAGCCTAGTTCTCCCTGTGGCTGGTAAGAGCAAAAGGGCTGCATACCCTTCTGGGAACAATCCGTCTCTCGGTCTAGGTGAGGAAACAGTACTTTCCCATCCAAGACAATCACAGTTGTGCAGTGAGGTGCAAGGCAATTGAAAGTGACATGGCAAACTTGAAAACGATTATGATTCAGTTGTCGGGATTGACATCATCTCATACAGTGTCTATTATGCCAGCCCCTTATGTCATTTAGACAAACATGAACCAAATCCAAAATGTTAATTGTGAAGTCTTTAGTTGAGACTGAGCATCGATGAAGATGACCAACCAATAAAATAGTAAAGAGCTTTGTATGCACCTGTGCTACCTTCTAAAAAGACCAAACAAAAAGTGTCAAAAAGGTGGAATGAGGAGTTTGCACTGAACTACAATGTACCAAAGCTATTATTCATTTAAACTGGGTCTCTACCCTTTGAATATGGTGACCTATTCTTTAACAAAATGAAAAACAAGTTAAAAAAAGGTCACATTCACAAATAGGGGGTGGAAAATAGTCAGGAATATATACATCTCTTCTATATTCATCATGCTTACTGCACCCTTTGATTTTCTATTCAATATATGCATGCGCACAGGCATATATTCAGTCGGATATTTCCCACTTCAAATTGAAGTTAAGCATTTCTGCATCAAATTATATCAATTTTACTAATTTTTCAAATGTTATTTCTCAGAATTTTGCAGCTATAGTTTTCAATGCACTATGCATGACTTTTAATAGGCACAGCTCATGCAGAACATTCATATATAAAGTTTGAAGTTGCTTTGATTGACCCTTCCCCAGAGAATCTAAGAAAATCTGAAAAACTCTACTAACATCTACTAAAACATTTCCAAATACTCATGTGCGTCGTAGCCAAAACACTTCATTTTACGACGGGCATTATGGTGCACTGCCATCTGCCATGTCTCCTTTCAAGTCACAAGATATTTTGACATGGTTGGATTCATTTCAATAACTTTATTTTCACTAATGTAAGTATCAATATACTATTATTGAAGATTGTCCTTGTGTTATAAGGTTGCCTGTCATTTAGTTGGAATACGGTTTCCTTCAATGTTTTACAAACGTCTACTTGTTATTTTTTTGTAAAAACAATATCACATATGTTCTGGCCACAGACATCTTAGTCCTGGCTATTTGATGCCAAAACTAACAGAATCTGTTTAAGTTTATAATTGATCTTAAAGACCAATATTAGCAGCAAATTGATATTTGCTAAGATCCCTCTAAGTATCTACTCAATTAACGACAAAGCTTAAGTTCAGTCAAAAACGTGATTTCCTGTATTCTATATACATTTGCACACTATTAGGTTGGGATAATAATGTGAAACTTATGATAATGCTCTTTTTGGTGTGAGAGCTGTTTGGAAAGACTGCCTGAAATTTCAGCCTGTTTTGGTGGGATGGAGTTTGTCTGCCTGGTGACATCACCGAGCGATAAATTAGTTAATAGACCAATAAGAAAGAGGTCCTAACCACTCTGAATATAACAGCTAGTTTTCAGTTTCCCACTCAGGTACTTAATCGTTACCCAGAAATGATTTGATATTCAGATGAAAACAGCTGCTTTGGACCTTTAATAACATGAGACAACTCTTAATTATTTGTCAGGATTTCATGGTGAATCTCAAGTTGTATTTTCTGTATATTGGCTGTGAAACTCAGTTGTATACATGTCTGTTCCAATAAGACTCCTATTAATTAGTTAGGAAAAGTCAGGTAAGTCTTTTTCTCTAAATGTGATTAATATCTGTCAACAAAAAGCATTTAGAAACATACCTGTAAACTTATGTGATTGGAATTTTGTGTATATTGAGAAGGTATTGACATCATTTTTTACAGCATGAGTGAAAATGAAGAGTTGCAATGCAAAACCACACAAAGGTCATACTTCATAAAACACATTTAAGTAACGTGACTTGACATTCTACCCTGCTACATCTGGCATAGAATCTAGCATGAGGATGCCTCGTCACACAATTTATAACTGATGTCACATGCCTGGCAAAGCTGCCCGGTGACTGACAGAGCTAACGGAGAGAGCCACTGGTCAATCATGTGAAAGTACTGCTCTCCAGGCTATCTGCTGGGCTTGTCTGAGGTGTAATCCCTCTGTCAGTGGAAGTGTATCCATTGAATTGCATATATTATATTTGTGCTCCACTGCCGCCAGTGTGCACAGGGCTTAAGGGTTCTTACTCGCACTACCATTTATATCTTCTGACAACCGCCCACCACCGGCACAGCCCACATCTTTCCCATGCCTCTTCCTACGTGGTGTGGCTCCCATTCCAATCAGATGGGCTTATGCTAATAAACCTCGGAAGCAACCAGACACCACTGACTTCTGTTTGTATATATTTTCTCTGTCGTTCCTCTTCTGAGCATGTACACAGAGACATGAAAGGGAAGCCACAAACTTTGGAATAAAAAAACAAAGTAGCACTTGAAATGTACATGTGGATGGAACACAGTGGACATTTCTAAGTCGGGGCTCCCGAGTGGTGCAGCGGTCCAAGGCACTGCATCTCAGTGCTAGAGGCGTCTCTACAGACCTTGGTTTGATTCCAGGCTGAATCACATCCGGCCGTGATTGGGAATCCCATAGGGCGGCGCACAATTGGCCCAGTGTCGTCCGGTTTAGGGTTTGGACGGGGTAGGCCATCATTGTAAATAAGAATTTGTTCTTAACTTCACTTTTATTTAACTAGGTAGGCTAGTTGAGAACAAGTTATAATTTACAACTGCGACCTGGTCAAGATAAAGCAAAGCAGTGCGACACAAACAACAACACAGAGTTACACATGGAATAAACAAACAAACCGTCAATAATACAATAGAGAAAAAGTCTATATACAGTGTGTGCAAATGAGGTAAGAAGATAAGGAAGGTAGACAATAAATAGGCCATAGTGGCAAAATAATTACAATTTAGCAATTAAACACTGGCGTGATAGATGTGCAAATGATGAATGTGCAAGTAGAGATACTGGGCTACAAAGGAGCATAAATAAATAACAGTATGGGGATGAGGTAGTTGGATGGGCTATTTACAGATGGGCTATGTACAGGTGCAGTGATCCGTGAGCTGCTCTGACAGTTAGTGAGGGAGATATGGGTCTCCAGCATTCCAGTCATTGGCAGCAGAGAACTGGAAGGAAAGGCGGCCAAAGGAGGAATTGGCTTTGGGGATGACCAGTGAAATATACCTGCTGGAGCTCGTGCTATGGGTGGGTGCTGCTATGGTGACCAGTGAGCTGAGATAAGGCGGGGCTTTACCTAGCAAAGACTTATAGATGTCCTGGAGCTAGTGGGTTTGGCGACGAATATGTAGTGAGGGCCAGCCAATGAGAGCATAGAGGTCGCAGTGGTGGGTAGCATATGGGGCTTTGATGACAAAACGGATGGCACTGTAATAGACTGCATCCAATTTGCTGAGTCTGCATAAAAATTAAATCAAATCCAATTTTATTTGTCACATACACATGGTTAGCAGATGTTAATGCGAATGTAGCGAAATGCTTGTGCTTCTAGTTCTGACCATGCAGTAATATCTAACAAGTAATCTAACCTAACAATCTCACAACAACTACCTTATACACACAAGTGTAAAGGAGTGAATAAGAATATGTACATAAAAATATATGAATGAGTGATGGCCGAACGGCATAGGCAAGATGCAGTAGATGGTATAGAGTACAGTATATACATATGAGATGAGTAATGTAGGGTATGTAAACATTATATAAAGTGGCATTGTTTAAAGTGGCTAGTGATACATTTATTACATCAAGTTTTCCATTATTAAAGTGGCTAGAGTTGAGTCAGTATGTTAGCAGCAACCACTCAATGTTAGTGATGGCTGTTTAACAGTCTGATGGCCTTGAGATAGAAGCTGTTTTTCAGTCTCTCGGTCCCTGCTTTGATGCACCTGTACTGACCTCGCCTTCTGGCTGATAGCGGGGTGAACAGGCAGTGGCTCGGGTGGTTATTGTCCTTGATGATCTTTTTGGCCTTCCTGTGACATTGGGTGATGTAGGTGTCCTGGAGGGCAGGTAGTTTGCCCCCGGTGATGTGTGCAGACCTCACTACCCTCTTGAGAGCCTTACGGTTATGGACGGAGCAGTTGCCGTACCAAGCACGGATGCATCCCGACAGGATGCTCTCGATTGTGCATCTGTAAAAGTTTGAGTGTTTTTGGTGACAAGCCGAAATTCGTCAGCCTCCTGAGTTTGAAGAGGCGCTACTGCGCCTTCTTCACCACGCTGTCTGTGTGGGTGGACCATTTAAGTTTGTCCGTGATGTGTACGCCGAGGAACTTAAAACTTTCCACCTTCTCCACTACTGTCCCGTTGATGAGGCTAGGGGGGTGCTCCCTCTGCTGTTTCCTGAAGTCCACCATCATCTCCTTTGTTTTGTTATTTCCACCTGTCTAAAGGTTCAATAAAGGTTCAATAAATATAAATAAGTTTTCTCAATATGAAAATGCGTCTTGTATTTCATGAAACATATTTCTTAAAAATATATTTAGAAAATTGTACACTGTATTTGATTGTTATAACTTTAGCTGAATATAGTTTGATAATGCAGCAACTATTGCCCAATCAATGTCAATTCCAAATGGTTCAGTACTAACTAGGTGTAAAAAGAGGTTTAGTACCGAGAAGGTGTTAAGAAACAGTGTGTTAGCACAATAATATAGGCTGTTGGCCTGGTGTATAATGTTCCCACCTTGCATGTTATTGTTGTTGGCAGGATAATGCATTAACAAGTATGTTGTGCTGTGCCTGTGAGAAAGCTACAGAATAGAAAATAGATGCTATGCCTCAAAGAAGGATGTACAGAAGCCAGAATGTTAATATGGGTGTATTTTAACACCACCAATCCCCTCTGTTTACAAGGCTATTGAACCATCTGTAAAATTGCAAAGTGCTGTCTATGCCTTTCTCCCAGGGTTGGAGATATTGTCATGTTCCTGGAAACATTAAGGAACTGTGTTTTACAGAATAATAATGTGTTACAGAGAAATTAGGTCTGTATTTGTCCATTCTTTTGTACAGGTTGATAAGAGAGCTGTTGTGGTCGGGGAACATGTTGTTACTGAGAGAGGTCACCACTTAGTACTTGTTGTTACTGAGAGAGGTAAACACTTAGTACATGTTACTGAGAGATGTCAACACTTAGTGCATGTTGTTACTGAGGTAAACACTTAGTACATGTTGTTACTGAGAGAGGTCAACACTTAGTACATGTTACTGAGAGATGTCAACACTTAGTACATGTTACTGAGAGAGGTCAACACTTAGTACATGTTACTGAGAGAGGTCAACACTTAGTACATGTTACTGAGAGAGGTCAACACTTAGTACATATTGTTACTGAGAGAGGTCAACACTTAGTACATGTTGTTACTGAGAGAGGTCAACACTTAGTACATGTTACTGAGAGAGTTCAACACTTAGTACATGTTACTGAGAGAGGTGAACACTTAGTACATGTTACTGAGAGAGGTCAACACTTAGTACATGGCTCCCTTTGTTCTTATGCCAGAGTGACATCCTGGCGGATGGAGGACATGAGGATTACAGTTAAGGATTCATCCCCACATCTGCTCCCTATAAACATAATAATGTATTCAGTTATAAAACTCATTTCATAAACCACTAATACTTTCTCAATGTCTTTCCATTGCTTAAAAGCTCATCATGTTCTTCTGGTGGCAAATATTTCCCATACATATTGCATTGAGCACTTAAGCTCTTCAAGAGGAGGTTGTCTGTCATATTGCTGCAATGCTTGATGGGTTTTAATTTACCACTCCTGTCCTGAAGTATGACGCATGACAGACAAATGCGTTATATAATCATTATTCTGACACCAAAATTCAGATTGATCCTTTCTTTCCACCTGTCTAAAATACAAATATGAACATTTGTTATTCACAACTCAAAACCAATGTTCAAGGCCTGCTTTGTGGAGACCTGGGAAAAGTAACAGTGATTTGAGTAGATCTTATTTAAGCAAAAGCAGCCCCATTGTCATACCATTATGATGTGTCAGTGTCCTGATGACAGAAGACTGTCATGATGTATAATACAAAGACACTTGGTGCAACTTAAACTGAAATGACATGAGAATCAGCTACATGCAGACACCCATAGAAATCTTCAGAATTGTGTCAAATTATTCTCCGTTGCTGCAGACTCCACAATAAAACACATTGAAATGCAATGCAAAAAAACAATGGTAATCAGGTAGAATTGTTGATTGATAGAGAACCCTGGGATGTAAATGACTCTGCTCTTGATTGCTGTGTTCACGCAGAAAAGACTTCCTGAGCTGCTAAAGACATAGGAGTAATTTCAGGGCCCTAGCTGCAGGTGCCATGAAAAAAAGGGTGACAGAGGGCTCAGGAGTTACTTCTCTTCAAGTTTAAATTCAATGATGGAAGTGAGTTCACATGAGACTTTCCTCCCATGAAATAAGTTATTTCTTTGGCAGGCAATTGTTCTCAAGTCTTGATAAAAGGGTCTTGTATACTGTGTAATAATTTCCCTGTCACTCACAATGACAAAGCTGTAGTGGAAGGACAGCCAAAGGGGAGCAATACAAGTCCTTCAATTAGAAGATACAAAAGCCTCCAAACCATCTCCAAATCATTTCAAACGGATTATTCTTGACATTAAAAGCAGATCTCAATGCTTGCCCTACAATGCTGGTACGTTGGGCTTTCATCCTACTATTAGGAAGGAAATGAGAGATGTCCTCCGGATCCTGTTTTGTTGTCCACTCTGTGTTGTTGTATTTTAAACAAAAATGCAGTTTGAAATGTCCCTAGGAGACGTGTGAACACTCCCTCCCCTTTGACTGGTGGAAAGGGTGACCTTCCTTAGGTGAGTTAACCCACTGGGCACACACTGGTTGAATCAATGTTGTTTCCATGTCATTTCAATGAAATTACGTTGAACCAATGTGGAATAGATGTTGAAATGACGTCTGTGCCCATTGGGAATGTTGCCCCACCATCATCGCATTACCTTGAATGTATTTGTGCTTAATATTTGTAATAGGCACTAGGACTTTATGTCTCACCGAAAAAACAAAACTCATATGTAATGTCTACAACATGCAGGGTTGATTCTTGTGTAATCAAATATGCTGGTTAATTTTGTGAGGACTACAGATGTATTTTGTTCATCAAATGCCCTAAAAAAGACAGCAATGCTTTCTGAGTTCCAAGCACAGCTGTAAAACAAGGTGTCCTCGTGCCAGCTGCTGTCACGCTGTTTGAATGGTGACAGCAAGTTGCAGATGCTGGGACATTATCATTTTTCAATTGACTGTGCTCTCAGCGAATTGCTCAAGTATTAAAAAGCCCCTCTGTTCACTGTCCCCAGGGAACTCAGCCAGGTGGCATTCGATGGCACCAGGTAACAACATTCATCTCATGTGCACAATGGTGAGACCAACAGTTGAGAATGTTGTCATTGCTTAAGACTGCGCCAAGTCAACACAAAGGTTACCAGACAACATGACAACCAGAACATTTCAATAATATACATCAATTTTGAATCAGTGGATCAATTCCGTTGTTCATGCAGCTGAACGTTGTCCTGCTTTAAGTTACACTGTATCTATTCTTGAAGACTATAACTTACGAGCGCTGTGTGGCCGAAGAACTGAGACTATTTCGCTTTAGTTGAGATACTGCAGAGGGTGGGACCTGAGCCCCTTTGGAGCCCGTCTGTGTTCATCTGAGAATAATGTGAACATCTGTTGCAACCTCCAAGCTGCTTTAAGGGCTTGAAATATTGGTGGGTGGAGTGTTCAACATGCAGGGCTGTCATGAAGGATACATTTGTGGAAGTACAACACTGATTCTTTATGCAATTTCAGAGGCAGGTTTTGCATCTCAGATGAGGTAGGCAGGAAAACATTTTCTTTGTTTGTTCTACTCACTTCTCTGCTGGATTGACTTGCACCTCAACCGGCAATGTTGTTTCCCACCTTATATTTGCCACACACACCTATTTGACGAACACAACCTGTCGGTTTGTGAAGGAATTGCGCTGCATGTTTCCCTTACTTCAATCAACGGGTATGTTACGGTACACCGTCATATCAACAAAAGAGATGTGAATGTACAACTCTGCCTATTGAGACAGGAAAACAACACTTTTACCTGATTGAAGTAGCCAGAACAGATCTGCTAAACTCCCAATTGAAACCCCGTGGGCAGTCTGGGCTCATTTAACTCTAGACAGCAGCTTCTCGTCTAATGTATGAGGATGTACCACCCTCCCGTTAACCTCCATCTTTCTGTTACCTTTCATTTAGATAGGAAAACAGATTGACCTAATTGATCCTCCAGGCTCCAGTCAGTACCAATCAATGAATTGTTTAATGGGCAAACAGAGATCACTGATACCTCTCTTAATGGTAAAAATAGAGGGCCAATTCTCTCTGTTAGCAAATAGCAAATTTAACAGTGGCAGCAAAATTAGCATTCAGACGGTTTCTTCCAATGTCTGTTGTCTGGAATTTGTAGTCGAGTAGAGAGAAGTCGAGAGCAGGACACAATTTACAGCAGGTTTTGTTTTGAGTGTGGGCTTGGGAGAAAATTGCTTTTTTAAACTGCAGATCATGTACAAGCTCTGAGTTTTTTTTTAGCTGTTAACTGGATTTTCGCAGATAATGTGAGGTGAGGTGGAATCTGCTCGGCCCCACTGTGAAATGTGTTCCACCGTGGGAGGAGCCTTTGGCTGACAGCGGGAGCCTTGAGCTTTGACTGATAGGCAGCAGCTGAAGGCAACTGTGGAATTGCAATAAACCGCAGTATCCTGTAATCCCAGCAGATGTAATTACAGTAAAACAACAGTGACTTTGAGCACAAAGTATAGACCAACCTCACTTCACCAACTTCAAAAAAGGAAGATTAATCATGGCCCTTTTTTTATTTGCTTGTGTACTGCAAAGATTCATCACCAGGACACATGTTGTTGAATGTTGTCTTGTGAAGGATGAGGCAGGAGCATTTTAGGTGACTCGGTTGCATGCAGGCTTCCTGAAGGCCCACTGGATTGCCTTGTCCCTCAACTAAATGCAGCATTGTGTTCTGATGATTCATGGTTCAGTGCCAGGCATCTTCCCAACATTGGGATCCAGTTTATGCCACTCAGATTGATCTTCTCCCCTCTCCAAACCTCTTATCTGCTTCAACAACAAGTGGAGTGATAGACACAACGTTTCATCACCACAGTAACAAATGCTAGTGTCAAAGGCTTCTCCAGAAGTCATTTATTCATTCAAAGGAATTATGGTGATCTAATTGTATTTGACAGTGGGTTGTTTTCCAGTATGAAGCTAGGTAAACTATTATATGAGTCGTTGTATGAATAACGATATACGGAGAAACTCTGCTAACATCATACAAAATGAAAATGGTACAAATACAATTTTAGATACAAAGTTTCCCCACCGTATGTTTATACACAATTTGTTGACCAAACCAAATGTTCTTATCATATGTTAGGACTAACAGGTCCCAAATGTTCACAGCAAGATTACACCAAGTTGTGTTGCTTTTAAAGAGGGTTGTATATCGTATAAACAGGGAGAGTAATTTGGGAATTAAAGGCTGTATTGTGAACATTTAAGATGAGGTAAGGGGTGAGTCGAAGGTGCGACATTGTGGGGAATAGACATTGTTTTACTGGGGAACATTTTGTGAATACTAATGTAGTGTCTCTAACTCAAATTGTCTTCCTTTATAATCAGGAAGACTGACAACAGGAAACCCAAGCTCCAGAGGACTGGGGGAAAAAATCTATTAACACAATATGCTGATTTGCTTGTTAAAATAATGGAAAAGCTTTAGGGGGAGGCTGACCTGGGTAGGTGCATTGTTCTCCTCGCTGTCGCTTGAGTTAATTGCAAATTTGAACCCCTTAAAGCCTTATGGAAGTTTGTGCAGTTTGACAAGCTTCAACTCAGATATGAACTCCAAACTCCCATAAATTATTCCTCTGGATAACCCTAATTGAACATGTATTGGCCAGGCAGCTTATGTTGTTTTGGCTCTTATTAATAGACCATCAAAGGCTATTTTGAAGGGTGTCAGGGAAGCAAGAATTGACAATGGAGATAAACACAGTCCAGGAGATCTCTTTTTCCTCTGTGGAGCCCAGTAATGCAGGACCTGTCACTAAAGCTGCCCTAATTGGGCCCTAGCTGTGGATATGATGGGGGTTTGTGACTGTTACTAGGGCATCTGGTAGTTTTCACATCTTTCCTTATTAAGCAATTCACTGGTCATATGCTGGAGGCAAGATCTGATCGCTTGGGAGTTCGATTCATGTTGTTTTTTTACACAGCTAAAGCACAATTTCAACAGTACACCTGAATCAATCATTACTGTGTGTGCCAGTGAAATGTATGGTTTAGTGTCAAAGACATACTATAACAGACACATATTCTGGCAAAACCAGTTGTAGACAGGGAAACAAGGGTGAATGAAAATTAAATGATGCACCCTGTTGATCGGTTTCCATGGTAGAGTTTTCTCATCATCACACCAAAATATAATGGCTGATGCCACCCAGGTGGTGAGCTATAGAGGTGTCAACTTTCTGAAAATAGCCAAAAGAGAGAACACGACATCTTGTGAAAACGATGGAATGTATGCATATTAAAGACTGGTGTAAATGAAAGCGAGAAATGTGTGAGTTGGAGCCTGTGTGCCCAGTACTTGTGACGGGCTGTTCACAGGGCATCCCAGGGGAGGCGTGCAGGGAGGCATCACCAGGCAACGTTATCCTTATCCTCTCAGTAGACCTCGTCGGACAGCAGATAGCGGCAGCCTCCAGGGAGGTCCGCTCACTCCGCTTTACGGATGACCATCCTACAGACAGATTCTGTCAGACACGTCCTTCTACCAGAACATCCCGACTTTTAAACGGCTTCCTTACTTTATTACGTCCCCCGTGTGGTTTGAGAGACAGTTGCTATGAATCAAAGTTTCAAAAAGTTATTTGTCTCGTTAGTGAAACGCTTTCAGGATTGAGGTAATTATGATGCTGAGTGATCATTTACAAAGTGTCTGTTAGCAGAAAAGACAGCAGGAGCACTGGTGGGAGTTCAGTGAGTGATGGGTTTATTTGTGCATATAAGCCAACCGTACCCAAACAAAATCATATTTGAATCAATAATGAACATTTTAATTGAAGTGCATTTCAAGATGCCCAAAGACAGGGATTTGGACAAACACAAAATGTATTTACCCAGCTTATTTGATAGAAGACTCAGGTAGGGCGTCTGCTACTTCCTGTATGATGCATTTTGTCTGCCTCCACTTGTACACTGTCCATATCAAAGTGTCTGTCAGGATGTCGCTCTCCTCAAAAGATACAAAGTAGGAAAATGCATCTGTAAATGTTAGATTATAGCCTGACCCTACATCCAGTATAGGTTTAAAGAATCCTTCACATAGGCCATCAACCACAAAGTGATTGAAATGTGCCTCAGAGGACGTAACAACGTATTCTGAAATTGAGCAGCAGTATGACTTGGCATGTGAAGACGTATTTTAGGCCCAGAGATCTGAATCACTCAAATGACTAAGTAACTTTGTTATCTGATGCCAATCAGATGATCGCTAATAGGCAATCGTGCCAAAACCAATTAGGTTCAAGTGAATCTGTCTGTCAAGGACTCCCCACATAAAAATTGGAAGAACTCTTTGGAGACACCCGTCAGGACTGCAGAGTTAATTAAACCTTGCAATCAGAGGTCAATGAAATAAGAGTTGAGCGTTGCACCTCCCAAGACAGCTGTTAACAAAGCAGTTTGTGCTGATTAGTCCAGTGCAAAGTGCTGATGTGACAGTTGAAACTCTGGACCTCATCACAAAGTTTGAAATCTCAACCTCAATGAGGCGGCCAGTGTTGGATTTTTACCTGTGCTCGGTTTTGTTCTGTGCTCCATTGATTGGACTAGGCTACTCTATCAAGTTGAAAAATAACTTAAAAAACACCTACTTATCAAGTGTTCGGAGCTCCATGGGTCCCTCTCTGCATGTGGGGTTGATTTTGGCCCTGGCTTTATCCCTGACAATACTGTTCACAGCTGAATCTTTCCTCTGCACAACAGTATCACTTGCTTTGTGTTGGATGTTACAATTACTATACCAGGGTGAGCTCTGCAATGTTTCAAATACAATTCTAATGAAATACACTCCTTCCATGTCTTACCTACCAGTCTTCCACAAAAGCTCAGAATTTTGATTCAGGCAGAGTACCCCATTGAAGGCATTCATCGTCTCCAGGCCTGCCCATAGGTTGAGTTCATTATTTGTTTCTGAATTACCAAAGAGATAGTCATGCTACACTGCCAACACTGTTTCCATTTTACTGACACCCTTGTCAAAATTTTTTGGAATTGCATCACACCAGCATACTATATTTTATATCTGATCCATAGCATTGTACTTTTTCTGCAGAGCTCTACTCTAACCTTAAGAAGCTGGGTTACCTGAAAAACTCTTGTTTTTAATTGAGTATTGCAGTTAAGCCATGCTATTAAACCCCATTGGCATATCAATTGAGTGTTAATGCTCCTGGTATTACCCAGGACTACTGAGGGCAATATGCATACTGTATAGAAAGAAGGACATAAACCTATCATAAGAGTCCAGGGAATTTGACCTCTGGGCTCAGAATTGAATTTGTAATCTATTTTCTAATATTTTAATAATAAAATCAAACTGGATAATCCTCAAAGGGAATTGTTTGTCCATCACTCTTGTATGTGATGATTATACATCTGACTATAAGGAATGTTATCATGACTTTACTGTATGTACAGTGGGGCAAAAAAAGTATTTAGTCAGCCACCAATTGTGCAAGTTCTCCCACTTAAAAAGATGAGAGAGGCCTGTAATTTTCATCATAGGTACACTTCAACTATGACAGACAAAATGATAAGAAAAAATCCAGAAAATCACATTGTAGGATTTTTAATTAATTTATTTGCAAATTATGGTGGAAAATAAGTATTTGGTCAATAACAAAAGTTTATCTCAATACTTTGTTATATACCCTTTGTTGGCAATGACAGAGGTCAAACGTTTACTGTAAGTCTTCACAAGGTTTTCACACACTGTTGCTGGTATTTTGGCCCATTCCTCCATGCAGATCTCCTCTAGAGCAGTGATGTTTTGGGGCTGTTGCTGGGCAACACGGACTTTCAACTCCCTCCAAAGATGTTCTATGGGGTTGAGATCTGGAGACTGGCTAGGCCACAAGCCAGGACCTTGAAATGCTTCTTACGAAGCCACTTCTTCGTTGCCCGGGTGGTGTGTTTGGGATCATTGTCATGCTGAAAGACCCAGCCACGTTTTATCTTCAATGCCCGGTACGGGTTGCCACTTAAGGATCTGCAGACGACGAGAAGGGAAATCTGCCCTTACCATCAATATTACTTGCTACCGTACAATCATTGGACAATAAATTAGATGAGGTATGATCACGAATATCCTACCAAAGGGACATCAAAAACTGTAATATCTTATGTTTCAGCGAATTGTGGCTGAATGACGACATGGAACACATTCAGCGGGCGGGATATATCTATATATAGATAGAACAACACAGAACAAGATGGGGGGGTCTGTGTATATTTGTAAGCAACAGCTGATGCACGAAATCTAAGGAAGTCTCCAGATTTTGCTCTCCTGAAGTAGATTATCTCATGATAAGCCGTAGACCACACTATTTGCCAAGAGAGTTCTCTTTTTTTCGTGGCTGTTTATTTATCACCAGACTAATGCTGGCACTAAGACTGCACTCAGTCAGTTGTATAAGGAAATAAGCAAACAGGAAACCGCTCACCCAGAGGTGACAATCCTAGTGGATGGAGACTTTAGTGCAGGGAAACATAAATCAGTTTTACATAATTTCTATCAGCATGTTAAATGCGCAACCAGAGTGAAAAAAATGTAGATCACCTTAACTCCACAAAGCCCTCCCTGGCCCTCCATTTGGCAAATCAGACCCTAATTCTATCCCCCTGATACCTGTTTACAAGCAAAAATTAGTAGGAGGTAGGAGTAGGAGTAGTAGGAGGCATCAGTGCCTATAAAAAAGTGGTCAGATGAAGCAGATGCTAAACTACAGGACTGTTTTGCTATCACAGACTGGAATATGTTCCGGGATTCTTCCGATGGCATTGAGGAGTACACCACATCAGTCCCCATAGTGACTGTTCGTACATACCCCAACCAGAAGCCATGGATTACAGGCCACTGAGCTAAAAGGTAGAACTCACCCTTTCAAGGTGTGGGACTCAAGCTTATAAGAAATCCTGCTTTGCCCTCTGACGAACCATCAAACAGCAAAGCACCAGTACAGGGCTAAGATTGAATCGTACCACACCGACGCTCGTCAGATGTGGCAGGGCCTGCAGAGTACAAATGGAAGCACAGCCACAAGCTGCCCAGTGACACGAGCCTACCAGATGAGCTAAATCACTTCTATGCTCGCTTCGAGGCAAGCAACACTGAGGCATGCATGAGAGCATCAGCTGTTCCGGACAACTGTGTGATCACAGTCTCCGTAGCCGAAGTGGGTAAGACCTTTAAACAGGTCAACATTCACAAGGCCGCTGGGCCATACGGATTACCAGGACATGTGCTCCGGGCAGGTGTCCGGAGCACATGTCCAGTCTGGTGGCAGGTGTTTTCACTGACATTTTCAGCATGTCCCTTATTGAGTGTGTAATACCAACATGCTTCAAGCAGACCACCATAGTCCCTGTGCCCAAGAACACTAAGGTAACCTCCCTAAATGACTACATACCCGTAGCACTCAAGTCTGTAGCCATGAAGTGCTTTGAAAGGCTGGTAATGGCTCACATTAACACCATTAACCAAGAAATCCTAGACCCACTCTGATTAGTCTTTCTCTCTCTCTCGACTCCTTGCTGTCCCCAGTCCACCTGGTCGTGCTGCTGCTCCAGTTCCAACTGTTCTGCCTGCGGCTATGGAACCCTGACCTGTTCACCAGACATGCTACCATGTCCCAGACCTGCTGTCTTCAACTCTCTAGAGACAGCAGGAGCGGTAGAGATACTCTGAAAAGCCATTATTTGATTATTATTATTATGATTATTATTATTTGACCCTGCTGGTCATCTATGAACATTTGAACATCTTGGCCATGTTATGTTATAATCTCCACACAGAACAGCCAGAAGAGGACTGGCCACCCCTCATAGCCTGGCTCCTCTTTAGGTTTCTTCCTATGTTCCGCCTTTCTAGGGAGTTTTTCCTAGCCATCGTGCTTCTACACCTGTATTGCTTGCTGTTTGGGATTTTAGGCTGGTTTTCTGTACAGCACTTGGTGACATCAGCTGATGTAAGAAGGGCTTTATGAATAAATTTGATACAACGATGAGACAGCCTATAGGGAGGAGGTCAGAGACCTGGCCGCGTGGTGCCAGAATAACAATATATCCCTCAACGTAATCAAGACAAAGGAGTTGATTGTGGACTATAGGAAAAGGAGGTTTGAGCATGCCCACATTCTCATCGATGGGTCTATAGTGGAGCAGGTTGAGAGCTTCAAGTTCCTTGGGGTCCACATCACCAACAAACTAGAATGGTCCAAACACACCAAGACAGTCATGAAGAGTGCACGACAAAACAGATCCTCAAAAGGTTCTACAGCTGCAACACCGAGAGCATTGCTGGTTGCATCACTGCCTGGTACGGAAACTGCTCGGCCTCCTATCGCAAGGCACTACAAAGGGTAGTGCGTACGGCCTATTACATCACTGGGGCTAAGCTGCCTGCCATCCAGGACCTCTACACCAGGCGGTGTCAGAGGAAGGCCCTAAAAATGGTCAAATACCTCCGCCACCCCAGTCATAGACTGTTCTCTCTGCTACCGCATGGCAAGCGGTACCGGAGCGCCAAGTCTAGGACCAAAAGGCCTCTCAACAGCTTTTACCCCCAAGCCATAAGACTCCTGAACAGGTAATCAAATGGCTACCCGGAACATTTTCAGCATGTCCCTTATTGAGTGTGTAATACCAACATGCTTCAAGCAGACCACCATAGTCCCAAATAGCTACCCGGAAATGGCTATTGCTACCCCCCCTGGCCCCCCCAACCCCTCTTTTACGCTGTTCCTACTCTCTGTTTATCATCTATGCATAGTCACTTTAACTATACCTGCATGTACATATTATCTCAATTACCTCGACTAACCGGTGCCCCCACACATTGACTCTGTACCGGTACCACCTGTATATAGCCTCGCTACTGTTATTTTCACTGTCATTTTACAGTTTTTTGTTGACATTTCTTTACTTATCTATTGTTTACCTAATACCTACTTTTTACTTAACAATTGCACTGTTGGTTGGGGCTTGTAAGTAAGCATGTCACATGTAAGGTCTACCTACACCTGTTGTATTCAGCGCACGTGACGAATAAACTTTGATTTGATTTTCCAATGCCTTGCTAAGAAGGGCACCTATTGTTATATGGGTAAAAAAAAAAAAAACAGACATTGAATACCACTTTGAGCATGGTGAAGTTATTAAATTACATTTTGGATGGTGTATCAATACACCCAGTCACTGCAACAATACAGGCGTCCTTCCTAACTTAGTTGCTGGAGAGGAAGGAAACCACTCAGGAGTTTCACCACGAGGCCAACCGTGACAGTTCGAGTTTAATGTCTGAGATAGGAGATCTGAGGATGGATCCGAGACAAAAATCTGGTTCAGTATGCTTTCCAACAGACACTGGGAGACAAATTCACCTTTCAGCAGGACAATAACTTAAAACACATGCCCAAATATACATTGGAGATGCTTAGTAAGACGACATTGAATGTTCCTGGATGGAGTAGTTACAGTTCTGACTTAAATCAGCTTGAAAATCTATGGCAAGACTTAAAAATGGCTGTCTAGCAATGATCAACTTGACAGAGCTTGAAGAACTTTTTAAAGAATAAGGTGCAAATATTGTACAATCCAGGTGTGCAAAGCTCTTACAGACTTATCCAGAAAGACTCACAGCTGTAATCACTGCCAAAGGTGATTTTAACATGTAATGACTCAGGTGTGTGAATACTTATGTAAAATTGATATTTCTGTATTTAATTTTCAATACATTTGCAAACATTTCTAAAAACATGTTTTCACTTTGTCATTGTGGGGTATTGTGTGGAGATTGGCGCTACATTCTTTTTTTATGTAATCCATTTTGAATTCAGCCTGTAACACAACAAAATGTGGAATAAGTCAAGGGGTATGAATAGTTTCTGAAGGCACTTATGTGGCCCATAGAACAAATCCTTTGAGAGTGCTGGTTAGATTCCTTTGCACCGCCTACTACTAGCCACAGCACAGCTATACAAAACTTTGAGGTAAATTAAGACATGGTGCTTCATAGTCCCCATGAAGATCATTACAAAGCTCCTGCAGATTATGCTTAGTATCCAGCTCCCACAAGGCCTTGCTTTTCACTTATCAGCAGGCGGACTATTATTCTACAGATAATGAGAGGGAGGGAAGGTGTCCTTACACACTTTGAGGCAAAACAAAGACGAATGAGGAAGAAACAACAGCGATAAGCACTTCCTTTACCACTGGGACACATTGTTTAAAATATATGGGATTTTAAGATTGAGCAGTACTTTCACTGGATACAAGTATAGTTGTATTAAGTTTGAGGCACGCAGTTGGAGAATGGAGAGTACAAAGGAAAGGCCTTGAAGATACTGTATGTTCATGTATCTGACTGTTGTGACACTAAGGAAGAAAGGCCATTCGTCTGTAAGCTGCGACACCAGACACACACAGCCTTGTTTTTCAGACTGGGTTGAGCCACAAGTCCATGCAAATAATGCTACAGTTCAGTCATCTATCTACTTATTGCTTGTGATTAGTTAGTTTTTTATTACTAACTCTCATTGCATGATTGCAACACCGTGTCCCCATTCACAACAAGGACTACAAAGCAATTCCCAGAGTATAGCGAGGCTCTGGCACGCAACGATAATTAGCCATAGCGATTGTTTTTCTCACTAACTTATTCATGATCTTTCACATTTGGTAGGCACTGTGAGGCGACCGCTGTGTGTGCACCTTTACAAAGCTAAGTCTCTTATTAATAACATAGGTGATGGACTACAACGCGTTAATGAGCACGACTGTCAGGTTACATTTCTAGGGTATAAGATATACAGTATATTATTTTATTTATATAAAAACATGTATTTATATATATATATCTTCAATTGATTGTTGGGAGAACTTTATTCCCTCAACAGACATTTGAAAAGCAAGACTGGTTGTTAGTTCCTATACACCGACAGAGAGTTTCATTGAACCCCAAAGGAGAGAGGAAACAATAACTGATAAATCTAACCAAATGCCAGAGAGATATTCCAACCTATACTATAAATAGGTCTGGGAAGCCTGTGGCCCCATATGATGCATGATGCCTGCCAGCTCCTAAGATGTTCATTGATCTACTACCATCCACAATTTCCACTGACACTGTCAAGCCAAGAGCTCTCTTGGCATTATACTAGAGGGAAAATTGTAAAAATGTTATTCTACACATTCTATCAAAACATATCTGAATCCCTGCAGGGCAGGGCTATTCAAATCTGGCTTCAGCCAGTTCCATTGCTGGATTTAATTCTAGCCCTATAATCAGGGACTAATTTAAACCTGGGACTCCAGTTGAATGTAATTAACCAGTTAGAATAGAGAACCAGCAGTACTCCGGCCCTCCAGGCTGGGATTTGAATACCCCTGCCGTAGGCTGTCCGGATGTCCTCAGACCTTGACTCTTGGTTCCCCCCTTACTACTACTGTCACTTTATCTCTTTTTTTAAAAATATGCTTTGTTTATGTTATGCTAAGTGTTATCTGTACTAACATATATATTAGACACATACAGAAATAAGATATGATTTGGTTGTGAGCATTTTCTATTAAATACAGCCCTGACAAGAAACTGTTTTACTTTAGATTAGATTGAAGACCCAGGTACAAGCCACCTATGCTCCCTCCATACAGGTTTTAAGATAAGATGATACACTCTGACAGGACCACTCGGCTGTTCTTGGCTCTACAGCACCCCAGCCCAGTCTCTGTAGGGATGCATATTGCTGTAGGACTTAAAGACAGGTTGTTTTCTAGAAGGGATGTCAAGGGAAGGGAAGGCAAGCCAAGCTCTGCTGAAAGTTGATTGGAGAAGGTTCAGTGAGGTCTCTGCCTCTGCTCTAGCCACTGATCTCACGAGTTTATCTGTCATAAGCCGCACCTAATTGCTGGATTGCTCCTTCACCCTCAAATCACGGCACTAAGTGAATCCACATTAATCCGCTTTACAGGTTTAGCAATTTAGATATTGCTCCAAATGCTCCCAATTTCAAACCAGCATAAGGCGGCAGCATTTTTCATATATTATTCCAGTGCACATTGTAATAGTATTTGCAATATGTTTTAGATTAGCATGAAATGCCGGACATTAAAATGTATTCAAAGGGGTTGGGTTAAATGTGAAAGACACATTTCGGTTGAATGCATTCAGTTGTGCAACCGACTTGGTATCCCCCTTTGCCTTCCTTTCCCCATGAACACTGCTCTGTTGACACTTGTCTGTTTCAGAGATCATCACATGGATAGGAAACTGGGATCTAACCCCGAGAGGTCTATTACTCAAAAGCAATTGGTGTAGCTCCTGTGTGACTGAGTCAGGCTTGTCTCATTGTCATCATTTTGCATTGATCTGATGTACAGTTGAAGTCGGAAGTTTACATTTAGATTGAAGTCATTAAAACAGTTTTTCAACCAATCCACAAATTTCTTGTTAACTAAAAGCCTGTTAGAGATAGGGGGCAGTATTTCCCCTTTGGATGAATTGCGTGCACATAGTGAACTGCATCAAAATCTGTCCTAAATTGCTAATATATGCATATTATTATTAATATTGGATAGAAAACACTCCGAAGTTTCTAAAACCGTTTGAAATATGTCTGTGAGTATAACAGAACTCACTGGGCAGGCAATCTTCCAAACTAGTTTTGAAATCCTGAAAGTTGGGGCAACTTTGACGTCATCGCCCCCTCCCTTCCCAACAAGTTATGGATCTGGAAACACTTCTTATGTCTTCCACTAGATGTCCTCATTCAGTAGAAAGTGTAAAGGAGCATTTGCTGTGAACTTTGACCTAATGGGAAGGAAAGTAGTAAGTGTCGCAAAAGATTTCCATGTGCTTGAGGCGTGTTTGCGTTTGAGTGCTTCGGCTGTTCCAATCAGCCCCAGATGAAAATGAATGGTCCGGTTGGAATGCTATTCGATCTGCATGATTATAACATCCTGAAGATTGATTCTGCACTTAGTTTGACCAGTTTCGTCGACCTGTAATATGTAATTTGGAAGTTTTGATGCAAAGTTATACTGGACCAGAAGTCATTTGTTGGGCATTTGAGCTGAAAGTCGTAGCAAATGCTGCTACTTGGACACTAGAATTGAACATTATGAAACAAAACGATTTATTGTTGAACTAGGACTCCTTGCACTACATTCTGATGAAAGATCATCAAAGGTAAGGGAATATTTATGTTGTAGTTTTGTATTTCTGTTGACTCCAACATAGCGGAGAAATATTGTTACGTCTGAGCGCCGTCTCAGATTATTGCGATGTTAGGCTTTTTCCGTAACGTAAAAAAGAATGTGACACAGCGGTTGCATTAAGAACCAGTGTATCTTTTTAATTATATGTAGAACATGTATATTTAGTCAAAGTTTATGATGAGTATTTCTGTTATCTGGCGTAGCTTTCTATAATTCCTCCGGATATTTTGGAGAATTTTCTGAACATGGCGTCAATGTAAACCGAGATTTATGGATATAAAATGCATATTATAGAACAAAACATAAATGTACTGTGTAACATGTCATATGACTGTCATCTGATGAAGATTTTCAAGAGGTTAGTGATTTTTTTTTTTAATCCTGCTTTTTTTTATGGCTTTTATATTTTGTTGGACAAAATGGCTACGTTTTTTCTTTGTTTTGGTGGTGGTCTAACATAAATATATGCTGTGTTTTCGCCGTAAAACATTTAAAAAATCTGACACGCTGGGTAGATGAACAAGGTGTTTATCTTTCATTTGAGGTATTGGACTTGTTAATGTGTGGAGGTTAAATATTTCTAAGAATATTTTTGCATTCCCTGCGCCACCTTTTCAGCTGAGGGGGGGGGGGGATGGAGTTCCTGTAGGGGAACCCATAGCCTTAAGAATATTTATTTTAAGTCGGTTAGGACATCTACTTCGTGCATGACACAAGTCATGTTTCCTACAATTGTTAACAAACAGATTATTTCACTTATATTTCACTGTATCACAATTCCAGTGGGTCAGACGTTTACATACACTAAGTTGACTGTGCCTTTAAACAGCTTGGAAAATTCCAGAAAATTATGTAATGGCTTTAGAAGGTTCTGATAGGCTAATTGACATAATTTGAGTCAATTGGAGGTGTATCTGTGGATGTATTTCAAGGCCTAACTTCAAACTTAGTGCCTCTTTGCTTGACATCATGGGAAAATCAAAAGAAATCAGCCAAGACCTCAGAAAAACAATTGCAGCCGTCCACAAATCTGGTTCATCCTTGGGAGCAATTTCCAAATGCCTGAAGCTCCCATGTTCATCTGTACAAACAATAGTACGCAGGTATAAACCCCATGGAACCACGCAGCTGTAATACCACTCAGGAAGGAGACGCGGTCTGTCTCCTAGAGGTGAACGTACTTTCGTACGAAAAGTGCAAATCAATCCCAGAACAACAGCAAAGGACCTTGTGAAGATGCTGGAGGAAACAGGTACAAAAGTATCTATAGCCACAGTAAAACGAGTCCTATACTGATATAACCTGAAAGGCCGCTCAGCAAGGAAGAAGCCACTGCTCCAAAACCGCCATAAAAAAGACAGACTACAGTTTGCAACTGCACATGGGGACAAAGATCGGCAGCATCATGTTGTGGGGGTGCTTTACTGCAGGAGGGACTGGTGTACTTCACAAAATAGATGGCATCATGAGGGGAAAAAATTATGTGGATATATTGAAGCAACATCTCAAGACATCAGTTAAAGCTTGGTCGCAAACGGGTCTTCCAAATGGACAATGACCCCAAGCATACTTCCAAGGTTGTGGCAAAATGGCTTAAGGACAACAAAGTCAAGGTACTGGAGTGGCCATCACAAAGCCCTGACTTCAATCCTATAGAAAATGTGTGGACAGAACTGAAAAAGCGTGTGCGAGCAAGGAGGCCTAGGAATAAATGTCCGACATTGTGAAAAACTGAGTTTAAATGTATTTGGCCAAGGTGTTTGTACACTTCCGACTTCAACTGTATATATATATATTCCCACATTTTCTGACCTAGACATTTTTAAATTGTGACTATCAGAACCATAGAAATGTTTTACCTATCAGTTTTGTCTTGGTATGGGGAACATTTAGTTCTTGTTAAGAACAACAGACATTCTAAACTTGACTCGGTCATGGAGCTGAAACAACAAATCCACTGTGAACTTATAACTTTCAGTGCTGTTAAATTTGAATTATTAAATGAATTTACAATGTACTCTCTATTAGTAATACAACTTGAGCACGGGCGCCTGACTTTGTCTAAAAGTGGGGTTGCAAAAGCTTTTGGGGGGGTGGGGGGTCTTTACTTTTTTGGCACCTTTGTTTGAAGTGCTGTCACCATGACATTTTTTCAAATTAACTTGTCTCAGCATCATAAATATTTGACGCAAAGTGGGTAGAAATGGTTTATTTGTTACTTACCAAGCCAAGCAGGGAGACCCGGCGATAGGATAAAGTGAAAACAGTTGAAATCGGTGAGGTGACACAATTTTGGGGGGGTTCATTGCATCGGAATTATATTGAGTTCTGCTTATATCATGCTATACCACAATAAACATAATGTTAAAATGCCGAAACTCTGAGACAATTGAGTGCTTTTGAAATGACAGGTTGGCGCAAAATCAGTATCCCATCTTGGCTGCGCTGTATCAGCACAATGGAGAGTGCCTTACACTCTAAAGCAGTGGTCACCAACTGGTCTATCACGATTGAGCAACTCAAGTGTACCTAAAAGGCCTACAACTGGCCATTCAGATAGCTCAGATCACCATATCTGCACAATTTCCTCGAGCCATAGACTGTAAAATTAAGCCTTGAATGCATAGCAAAGTTGATACTGTGAGATTTCATAACTTTTTAAACCATGACTACAGAGAGACTCAACGAATATAGCAAAGAGCTACTGGTTTTCATGTTTATGTTCATTCAGCACAGTCAACGGCTTTATAAGCCATAAAATGTGCATTCTCCCTACTTCCTTCCACACGCTACCACCAGCATTGCAGCGGCAATGAATGAGCATAGCAAAGTTTTCCAATAAGCTCCATTGTTATTATTAGTCTTGTGTATTTTTTTTTTATAGCAATGAATATTTAACTTTCTCTGGTCATAGGAGTAACATGAATTGGTACATGAGGCAGAAATAATGCAGTGCGACTCAAGTTTCACCATCAACTGAGGTGAGGTGAGAGGCAACCTCATCACTGCTCCCTCCCTCCCCTTTATTCTGGCCATCAGTCCAGTAAAACAAAGTATTATGCTCACTTTGCTGGGCCTCACAAGTAATACAACTAATTATCTATTACCAGTGTCACACCCTGATCTGATTCACCTGTCCTCCGTTATTGTCACCACCCCCTCCAGATGTCACTTGTTTTCCCCAGTGTATTTATCCCTGTGTTTCCTGTCTCTATGTGCCAGCTTGTCTTCTATGTTCCAAGTCAACCAGTGTTTTTCCCGTACTCCTGCCTTTGCTACTCTTTTTTTCTAGTCCCCCCGGGTTTGACCCTTGCCTGTTCTGGACTCTGTACCCGCCTGTCTGACCATTCTGCCTGCCTTGACCACAAGCCTTTCTGCTACTCTGCATGTCCTGAACTCTGATCTGGTTTTGACCTTCTTGCCTGTCCACGACCATTCTCTTGCCTGTCCACGACCATTCTCTTGCCTGTCCACGACCATTCTCTTGCCTGTCCACGACCATTCTCTTGCCTGTCCACGACCATTCTCTTGCCTGTCCACGACCATTCTCTTGCCTGTCCACGACCATTCTCTTGCCTGTCCACGACCATTCTCTTGCCTACCCCTTTTGGATTATTAAACATTGTAAGACTCCAACCATATGCCTCCGGTGTCTGCCTCTGGGTCTCTCCTTGTGTCATGATACATATTGTGACGACCCTCCCACTTTGTCTGCCGAATTCTTTCTCTTTGCTCTCGCTATGGCTAATGTCAGTGGGCGGAGCCAGGAGGGTCGTCAGCGAAATGGGTCACCCCTGGGCTCGGGTGTGTCTCGGGATAAATACACCTCTTCCCCATTTATTGAGGAGACTCATTCCATGCAGACACACTGATTAGATTTTGGTTGTGGCAGTTTTAGGGCTGTTTTGTTTGTTTGCTTTGGCACCTTTCAACACCCCTCATGATCACATGTATGCACGCAAACACTCACCTACACTACTTACTGATTACTGACTACACACACCATTGTTAATTGTATTTAGTTTACTACAGTTTAAATAAATATATTTTGTTATTCTTTATCTCCACGTAGATTCCCTTCTTGTTACAAACTTTGAGCCGGTTCGTGACAATATACCTAATTAAAACATATATTATTTCAAAATGGTCTTAGAAGAACAACATTGGCAGGCCAATTCAAGCATTTCCTTTTCTAGTGATAATTTATTGGTCCTATAAACATGACACTGAAAACAAATATATTTAAAATAAAATTATAAAAATGTATTTTGTAATTCATCTCATTATACATGTCACGTTCTGACCCTAGTTCTTGTGTTATTTGTTTGTTTTAGTTGGTCAGGACGTGAGTTGGGTGGGCATTCTATGTTTTGTGTTTCTAGGTTGGTTTTCTGTGTTCGGCCTAGTATGGTTCTCAATCAGAGGCAGGTGTCGTTAGTTGTCTCTGATTGAGAATCATACCCTTTTTTTCTAAGATTGTGTACACAGCTCTATTAGAGATTCAGTAAGCAAATGCATCATCAAACTGTGTCCTTTGTTAATCCCAAATGATTTCCATAACACTAAAAATGACTGATCTTAGAGCAATTGACTAAATACCCATTATAATTGCTTAAGTATAAGCACTGTAATTATGTGCATGCATTTTCTAAAGTCAAAAGTGACTTTACAGGTAATATTGATGAGTTAGGACATGGATATGTGTGGTTGTAAGGTATTTTAGATGTATTTTTAGATTGAATGGGATCCTATGGGAAAATGGCATAACATGATATGCCTGCAGTATAAAGTATTTAAATATGTGGGATATGGACCAAAAATTGTCTTCAGATATCAAACAGCATTATAGGTAAGTGCTAAACCAGGTACACATGTCAAAATGGGGGATATCCTCCTTTAAGTGGCTGGTTGCTCTTTGCTGAAACAGATTGTGGCTTTAAGTAGGTTTATACACCCATATTTCTTGACAACCCCTACTTAATCATATAAAGGGCATAAGTAAAAAATGTAACGTACAAGCACTGCACACCCATTGACTATACATTAGAATAAGCTTATTATCATTACCGAATGAAGGATCTTATTACCAAAATGGACCTACAAATGATGTGGTAATTAAACATCTGTATTTCGGTAATGAGAGGCCCTTAACTCAATTTGCAAGTACTAGGAGACAGCTATTATGAATCAGTAAACAATTGACCACATCACTAAAGACCATTCATGCCTCTATGTTGGTAAGTTAATGATTCTTGAAGTTTTTCCCAATTTGAGCTTTTTTGTCATTTCAATAATGAGAAGGTCAAGTGTCATAAAGGAGGTGTTTGAGAATAAGATGTTCCTTCTGAAGGCATATAAGTGGACATTAAATTAACTTGTGCTCATCCAAGGACTGCTCCTCTAGATGATACATCATGGGTGAATAAAACCTGGATGTTTTTGTTTATAGTAACACTTTTTCAAGATGCTGTAAAAAATTATGTTTTTACACAATACATATTATAGTTTAATGCTAACTTCAACTGGTATACAATTTTTATGATTGATGAACAAACTACAGCAACATATTTTGTGTTTTATTTCAAAAAGTTAGGTTTTTCTAAAGTAACATTTTATAAAATAACCTGAGAATTTGGGGTGAAATGTACAAAATTCAGGTGCTCATTCATGTGCTATAAACAAGGCCTCTTAGTCTTCAGAATGACAGCTGATTGTTGCAGATACGTCATGGTTTTCTAACTCAATTTGCTACTGCCATGGTAAAACTGGTTTCATGAGAATCATCCTGCCAGTAGCTTTCCATAGCCCCCCTACACACAAACACACACACTCCTAGCGCGCTCTGTCCATGGCGCTGAAACAGCACAGGTAAGATACAGATATCACGCAACTAAAACCAAGGTGGCACAAGTTTCAACTGAGGGGGCTAAGCCCCCTTTTGACCCCTCATGGATCCGGGCTAGCAAGCAGAGCTGTTTATCCTGTGCTTTTTCATTTGGTGCATAGGTGCATGCAGACAGAGCTTGGCTACACTGTATCTACGAAACGGTCATGGCGCTCACATATGGGGCTCAGCTAGGACTGTTACTTTTGTAACTAAATGGAAACAAAGATCGTACTTTTTGAAGAAATGTCCTCTGGGCTGATTAAACAAAAATAGAACTGTTTGGCCATAATGGCCATTGTTATGTTTGGAGGAAAAAGCGGGAGGCTTGCAAGCCGAAGAACACCATCCCAACCGTGAAGCACGGGGGTGGCAGCATCATGTTGTGGGGGTGCTTTGCTGCAGGAGGGACTGGTGCACTTCACAGAATAGATAGCATCGTGAGGGAGGAAAATTATGTGGATATATTGATGCAACATCTCAAGACATCAGTCAGGAAGTTAAAGCTTGGTCGCAAATGGGTCTTCCAAATGGACAATGACCCCAAGCATACTTCCAAAGTTGTGGCAAAATGGCTTAAGGACAACAAAGTCATGGTATTGGAGTTGCCATCACACAGACCTGACCTCAATTTCATAGAAAATTTGTGGGCAAAACTGAAAAAGCATGTGCGAGCAAGGAGGCCTACAAACCTGACTCATTTACACCAGCTCTGTCAGGAGGAATGGACCAAATTCATCCAAATTATTGTGGGAAGCTTGTGGAAAGCTACCCGAAATGTTTGACCCAAGTTAAACAATTTAAAGGCATTGGTACCAAATACTAATTGAGTGTATGTAAACTTCTGACTCACTGGGAATGTGATGAAAGAAATAAAAGCTTATATAAATCATTCTCTTTACTATTATGCTGACATTTCACATTCTTAAAATAAAGTGGTGATCCTAAATGACCTAAGACAGGGAATTGTTCTCGGCTTAAATGTCAGGAATTGTGAAAAACTGAGTTTAAATGTATTTGGCTAAGGTGTATGTAAACTTCCGACCTCAACCGTATATAAAATGGACATTGAGTATCTATTTGAATACAGACTAGCTCAAAACATTGCTAATCATTGAAAAAAGTGGGGTGCAAAAACATACATTTGCACCCTATTTTGAAAGTGGGGGGTGCAGCTGCCCCATTCCTTCCATTGCTCAGGCGCCTATGAACTTGAGCATGCCAAGTTGCTCTATCAACCTGAAGACAGCTTCCGCGGTCATCCCCCTCTTCAAAGGGGTGACACTCTAGACCCAAACTGTTACAGACCTATTTATATCCTGCCCTGCATTTCTAAAGTCTTCGAATGCCAAGTTAAAACTTCTTATGGCTGCAGGGACCGTATTGAGTAGCTTGGATGAAAGGTGCCTAGAGGTGCCCAGAGTAAACGGCCTGCTCCTCAGTCCCAGTTACTAATATATGCATAGTATTATTAGTATTGGATAGAAACCCCTCTGAAGTTTCTAAAACTGTTTGAATGATGTCTGTGAGTATAACAGAACTCATATGGCAGGCAAAAACCTGAGAAGAAATCCAAACAGGAAGTGGGAAATCTGAGGTTGGTCGATTTTCAACCCAGCCCCTATTGAATACAGTGGGATATTGGTTATGTTGCACTTCCTAAGGCTTCCACTCGATGTCAACCATATTTAGAAACTTGAATGAAGCTTCTACTGTGATGTGGGGCCGGATGAGAGTTCTTTCAGTCAGTGGTCTGGCAGAGAGCCAGGTCCTTAGTCACACGCATTTCACATGATAGCGACTTGCATTTTCTACAGACAATGGAATTCTCCGGTTGGAACGTTATTGAAGATTTATGATAAAAACATCCTAAAGACTGATTCTATACTTAGTTTGAAATGTTTCTACGACCTGTAATATAACTTTTTGAAGTTTTCGTCCGACGTTCGGCTGGACCTGCACGAGCGTTTGGATTAGTGTACTAAACACCCAAACAAAAGTAGCTACTTGGACATAAATAATGGACATTATCGAACAAATTAAACATTTATTGTGGAACTAGGATTCCTGGCAGTGCATTCTGATGAATATCATCAAAGGTAAGGGAATATTTCTAATGTTATTTCTGATATCTGTTGACTCCAACATGACGGATATTTTTTATTTTTCTGAGCGCCATTCTCAGATTATTGCATGGTTTGCTTTTTCCGTAAAGTTTTTAAAAAATCTGACACAGCGGTTGCATTAAGGAGAGGTATATCTATATTTCCATGTCTAACAATTGTATTTTCATCAACATTTATAATGAGTATTTCTGTAAAATGATGTGGCTCTCTGCAATATCACCGGTTGTTTTTGGAACTACATTTACATTTACATTTAAGTCATTTAGCAGACGCTCTTATCCAGAGCGACTTACAAATTGGTGCATACACCTTATGACAACCAGTGGACAGCCACTTGCATCTAAATCTTGTTGGGGGAGAAGGGGGTGAGAAGGATTACTTACCCTTACTTACCCTATCCTAGGTATTCCTTGAAGAGGTGGGGTTTCAGGTGTCTCCGGAAGGTGGTGATTGACTCCGCTGTCCTGGCGTCGTGAGGGAGTTTGTTCCACCATTGGGGGCCAGAGCAGCGAACAGTTTTGACTGGGCTGAGCGGGAACTGTACTTCCTCAGTGGTAGGGAGGCGAGCAGGCCAGAGGTGGATGAACGCAGTGCCCTTGTTTGGGTGTAGGGCCTGATCAGAGCCTGGAGGTACTGAGGTGCCGTTCCCCTCACAGCTCCGTAGGCGAGCACCATGGTCTTGTAGCGGATGCGAGCTTCAACTGGAAGCCAGTGGAGAGAGCGGAGGAGCGGGGTGACGTGAGAGAACTTGGGAAGGTTGAACACCAGACGGGCTGCGGCGTTCTGGATGAGTTGTAGGGGTTTAATGGCACAGGCAGGGAGCCCAGCCAACAGCGAGTTGCAGTAATCAAGACGGGAGATGACAAGTGCCTGGATTAGGACCTGCGCCGCTTCCTGTGTGAGGCAGGGTCGTACTCTGCGGATGTTGTAGAGCATGAAACTACAGGAACGGGACACCGCCTTGATGTTAGTTGAGAACGTCAGGGTGTTGTCCAGGATCACGCCAAGGTTCTTAGCGCTCTGGGAGGAGGACACAATGGAGTTGTCAACCGTGATGGCGAGATCATGGAACGGGCAGTCCTTCCCCGGGAGGAAGAGGAGCTCCGTCTTGCTGAGGTTCAGCTTGAGGTGGTGATCCGTCATCCACACTGATATGTCTGCCAGACATGCAGAGATGCGATTCGCCACCTGGTCATCAGAAGGGGGAAAGGAGAAGATTAATTGTGTGTCGTCTGCATAGCAATGATAGGAGAGACCATGTGAGGTTATGACAGAGCCAAGTGACTTGGTGTATAGCGAGAATAAGAGAGGGCCTAGAACAGAGCCCTGGGGGACACCAGTGGTGAGAGCGCGTGGTGAGGAGACAGATTCTCGCCACGCCACCTGGTAGGAGCGACCTGTCAGGTAGGACGCAATCCAAGCGTGGGCCGCGCCGGAGATGCCCAACTCGGAGAGGGTGGAGAGGAGGATCTGATGGTTCACAGTATCGAAGGCAGCCGATAGGTCTAGAAGGATGAGAGCAGAGGAGAGAGAGTTAGCTTTAGCAGTGCGGAGCGCCTCCGTGATACAGAGAAGAGCAGTCTCAGTTGAATGACTAGTCTTGAAACCTGACTGATTTGGATCAAGAAGGTCATTCTGAGAGAGATAGCGGTAGAGCTGGCCAAGGACGGCACGCTCAAGAGTTTTGGAGAGAAAAGAGAGAAGGGATACTGGTCTGTAGTTGTTGACATCGGAGGGATCGAGTGTAGGTTTTTTCAGAAGGGGTGCAACTCTCGCTCTCTTGAAGACGGGAGGACGTAGCCAGCGGTCAGGGATGAGTTGATGAGCGAGGTGAGGTAAGGGAGAAGGTCTCCGGAAATGGTCTGGAGAAGAGAGGAGGGGATAGGGTCAAGCGGGCAGGTTGTTGGGCGGCCGGCCGTCACAAGACGCGAGATTTCATCTGGAGAGAGAGGGAGAAAGAGGTCAGAGCATAGGGTAGGGCAGTGTGAGCAGAACCAGCGGTGTCGTTTGACTTAGCAAACGAGGATCGGATGTCATCGACCTTCTTTTCAAAATGGTTGACGAAGTCATCTGCAGAGAGGGAGGAGGGAGGGGGGGGGGAGGATTCAGGAGGGAGGAGAAGGTGGCAAAGAGCTTCCTAGGGTTAGAGGCAGATGCTTGGAATTTAGAATGGTAGAAAGTGGCTTTAGCAGCAGAGACAGAGGAGGAAAATGTAGAGAGGAGGGAGTGAAAGGATGCCAGGTCCGCAGGGAGGCGAGTTTTCCTCCATTTCCGCTCGGCTGCCCGGAGCCCTGTTCTGTGAGCTCGCAATGAGTCGTCGAGCCACGGAGCGGGAGGGGAGGACCGAGCCGGCCTGGAGGATAGGGGACATAGGGAGTCAAAGGATGCAGTAAGGGAGGAGAGGAGGGTTGAGGAGGCAGAATCAGGAGATAGGTTGGAGAAAGTTTGAGCAGAGGGAAGATATGATAGGATGGAAGAGGAGAGAGTAGCGGGGGAGAGAGAGCGAAGGTTGGGACGGCGCGATACCATCCGAGTAGGGGCAATGTGGGAAGTGTTGGATGAGAGCGAGAGGGAAAAGGATACAAGGTAGTGGTCGGAGACTTGGAGGGGAGTTGCAATGAGGTTAGTGGAAGAACAGCATCTAGTAAAGATGAGGTCAAGCGTATTGCCTGCCTTGTGAGTAGGGGGGGAAGGTGAGAGGGTGAGGTCAAAAGAGGAGAGGAGTGGAAAGAAGGAGGCAGAGAGGAATGAGTCAAAGGTAGACGTGGGGAGGTTAAAGTCGCCCAGAACTGTGAGAGGTGAGCCGTCCTCAGGAAAGGAGCTTATCAAGGCATCAAGCTCATTGATGAACTCTCCGAGGAACCTGGAGGGCGATAAATGATAAGGATGTTAAGCTTGAAAGGGCTGGTAACTGTGACAGCATGGAATTCAAAGGAGGCAATAGACAGATGGGTAAGGGGAGAAAGAGAGAAAGACCACTTGGGAGAGATGAGGATCCCGGTGCCACCACCCCGCTGACCAGAAGCTCGGGGTGTGCGAGAACACGTGGGCGGACGAGGAGAGAGCAGTAGGAGTAGCAGTGTTATCTGTGGTGATCCATGTTTCCGTCAGTGCCAAGAAGTCAAGGGACTGGAGGGAGGCATAGGCTGAGATGAACTCTGCCTTGTTGGCCGCAGATCGGCAGTTCCAGAGGCTACCGGAGACCTGGAACTCCACGTGGGTCGACGCGCTGGGACCACCAGGTTAGGGTGGTCGCGGCCACGCGGTGTGGAGCGTTTGTATGGTCTGTGCAGAGAGGAGAGAACAGGGATAGACAGACACATAGTTGACAGGCTACAGAAAAGGCTACGCTAATGCAAGGAAATTGAATGACAAGTGGACTACACGTCTCGAATGTTCAGAAAGTTAAGCTTACGTAGCAAGAATCTTATTGACTAAAATGATTAAAATGATACAGTACTGCTGAAGTAGGCTAGCTGGCAGTAGCTGCGTTGTTGGCACTACACTAATCAAGTCGTTCCGTTGAGTGTAATAATTTCTACAGTGCTGCTATTCGGGGGCTAGCTGGCTAGCTAGCAGTGTTGTTTACGTTACGTTGAGTTAAAAGAACGACAATAGCTGGCTAGCTAACCTAGGAAATCGGTCTAGACTACACAATTATCTTTGAAACAAAGACGGCTATGTAGCTAGCTACGATCAAACAAATCAAACCGTTGTACTGTAATGAAATGAAAATGTGATACTCCCTGACCGGTGATTGAATTCGAATCAGTAGACGTGTGTGTGGTGACGTTGGCTAGCTGTTAGCTGTTGGCTAGCTAGCAGAGTCTCCTACGTTAAGGACGACAAATAGCTGGCTAGCGAACCTCAGTGAATTAAGATAATCACTCCAAGGCTACACACACTAAACTACACAATTATCTTGGAAACAAAGACCGCTATGTAGCTAGCTAACACTGAACTAATCAAGTCGTACAGTTGAGTGAATAGCACTACAGTGATGCTAATCTGTGTGCGTTAGCTAGCGTTGCTAGCTCCTGGGCGAATAGCAGTGAAGGCTACGTTAGGGCGACGAAATACGAAATACGATAATTATGCAATTATCTCTGATACAAGGACGGCTATGTAGCTAGCTAAGAAGAATGGCTAAGATTATGTAGCTAGCTAACAGTAAACTAATCAAGTCGTACAGTTGAGTGAATAGCACTACAGTGATGCTAATCTGTGTGCGTTAGCTAGTGTGCGTTAGCTAGCGTTAGCTAGCTCCTGGGCGAATAGCAGTGAAGGCTACGTTAGGGCGACGAAATACGATAATTATGCAATTATCTCTGATACAAGGACGGCTATGTAGCTAGCTAAGAAGAATTGCTAAGATTAGACAAATCAACCGTTGTACTATAATGAAATGTAATGAAAAAGTTATACAACCTGCAGAGCGAAGTGCGAATGCGACCGCTCGCTCCAACCGGAACCGGAACTAGTGAACGTAACGGGCCAATGTATACTGAGATTGTTTTTATATAAATATGAACTTTATCAACCAAAACATACATGTATTGTGTAACTATGAGTGTAATCTGATGAAGATCATCAAAGGTTAATGATTCATTTGATCTCTATTTGTGCTTTTTGTGACTCCTCTCATCGGCTGGAAAAATGGCTGTGTTTTTCTGTGAGTTGGTGGTGACCTAACATAATCGTTTGTGGTGCTTTCACTGTAAAGTCTATTTGAAATCGGACACTGTGGTGGGATTAACAACAATATTACCTTTAAAACGGTATAAGATACATGTATGTTTGAGGAATTTTAATTTTGAGATTTCTGTTGTTTTTAATTTGGCGCCCTGCACTTTCACTGGCTGTTGTCATATCGATCCCGTTAGCAGGATTGCAGCCCTAAGAAGTTTTAACGAACAGATCACTGACCATTTCGAATCCCACTGTACCTTCTCTGCTGTGCAATCCGGTTTCCGACCTGGACACGGGTGCACCTCAGCCACGCTCAAGGTACTAAACAATATCATAACCACCATTGATAAAAGACAGTACTGTGCAGCCGTCTTCATCGACCTGGCCAAGGCTTTCGACTCTGTCAATCACCGTATTCTTATTGGCAGACTCAACAGCCTTGGTTTCTCAAATGACTGCCTTGCTTGGTTCACCAACTACTTATCAGATAGAGTTCAGGGTGTTAGATCAGAGGGCCTGTTGTCCGGACCTCTGACAGTCTCTATGGGGGTACCAATGATGTCGCTCTTACTCTTACTACGGGTGATTCCTTGATCCACCTCTACGCAGACGACACCATTCAGACGACACCATTCTGTATACATCTGGCCCTTCTTTGGACACTGTTAACAAACCTCCAAACGAGCTTCAATGCCATACCACACTCCTTCCGTGGCCTCCAACTGCTCTTAAACGCTAGTAAAACTAAATGCATGCTCTTCAACAGATCGCTGCCTGCACCAGCCTGCCGACTTCGGCGATGTCATTTACAAAATAGCCTCCAACACTCTACTCAGCAAACTGGGTGTAGTTTACCACAGCGCCATCCGTTTTGTCACCAAACCCCATATACTACCCACCACTGTGACCTGTATGCAGAAGTTGGTCCCTCTCCTTGTTCGGGTGGCGTTCAGTGGCGTTTTCTTGACTGATCTTTCTCTGTCACAAGGAAACACCATGATCCTGGTCGTGCCGTCTCCTTTGCCAGTATCCCTACGGCCCTACAGACTACGGATGCCCTGTTCACCCACGTCTTCCGGCTCTACGGGGTGCCTGAGGATATAGTTTCTGATCGGGGTCCCCAGTTCACGTCCAGGGTTTGAAGGGCATTTATGGAACGTCTGGGGGTCTCGTTCAGAATCACCTCAGGTTTTCACCCCGAGAGTAACGGGCAATTGGAGAGAGTTAACCAGGATGTGGGTAGGTTTCTGCGGTCTTATTGCCAGGACCAGCCGGGGGGAGTGGGCGGCTTTCATCCCCTGGGCAGAGATGGCTCAGAACTCACTCCGCCACTAACCTATCTCCTTTCCAATACGTACTAGGTTATCAGCCAGTTCTGGCACTATGACATCAGCCAGATCGAGGCTCCTGCAGTGGATGAATAGTTTCGGAACTCGGAGGAGACATGTGACGCTTCCCATGTGCACCTGCAACGGGCCATTAGGCGCCAGAAAGCGAGTTCCAATCGCCACAGCAGTGAGGCCCCGGTGTTCACGCCGGGGGACCGGGTCTGGCTCTCGACCCGATACCTGCCCCTCCGTCTGCCCTGCCGGAAGCTGGGTCCGCGGTTTGTGGGGCCATTCAAAGTCCTGAGGAGACTGACCAAGGTTTGTTATAGATTACAGCTCCCCTGATTACCGTATTAACCCCTCGTTCCATGTGTCTCTCCTCAGGCCGGTGGTGGCTGGTCCGCTCCAGGAATCTGATAGTTTCCTCCGCACCCTCTGGACATCAAGGGAGCCCGGGCGAATGCTGTTCAAGCCATCATGGACTCAAGGCGTCGGGCGTGGGACCTTCAGTACCTCGTGGTGTGGGAGGGGTATGGTCCGGAGGAGAGATGCTGGGTGCCGGTGGAGAACATTCTGGACCCTTCGTTACTGCGGGAGTTTCACCGTCTCCACCCTGATTGTCCTGCGCCTCGTCCTCCAGGTCGTCCCCGAGGACGGTGTCGGCGCGCTGCTGGAGCCGCGCGTCAAGGGAGGGTACTGTCACGACTTCCTCTGAAGTTGGTCCCTCTCCTTGTTCGGGCGACATTCGGTGGTCGACGTCACCTGTTTTCTAGTCACCACCGATCCATGTTTCACTTTCGATTTGTTTTGTCTTCATTACACACACCTGGTTTCCATTCCATAATAATTGTTCCCTATTTAACCCTCTGGTTTCCCCCTTGGTTTTGTGGGTATTTGTTATTGTCAAGTTGTCTCGTTTTGTGTCCTGTGTTATTTGTCTCCATTATGGAATATTGTTTTTGAGTAAAGCAACGGTTATTACTCATCTCTGTGTCCTGCGCCTGACTCCGCCTTATCCGCATCACCTAGACATATGACACCATCCAACTACCTACCTCATCTCCATATTGTTTTATTTACTTTTTTTGCTCTTTTGCACACCAGTATTTCCAGTCTGTCTACTTGCACATCATCATCTGCACATCTGTCTCTCCAGTGTTTACTTGCTAAATTGTAATTACTTCACTACTATGGCCTATTTATTGCCTTACCTCCTTACGCCATTTGCACATTCTGTATACAGACTTTTCTATTGTGTTATTGACTGTACGTTTGTTTATTCCATGTGTAACTCTGTGTTGTTGTTTGTGTGACACTGCTTTGCTTTATCTTGGCCAGGTCGCAGTTGTAAATGAGAACTTGTTCTCAACTGGCCGACCTGGTTAAATAAAGGTGAAATAAAAAAACAGGCAGTGGTGGTGAAACAGTCAGAATCAACACACAGTTGCTCTGAGGCAGCTGCCTTATTAAGAGTTTGACATTGTAATTGTGCTTTATTCATCTCAGACGATGATTATTCGAAACATCCTGCACTGTCATCAATATGAGAAGACAGAGTTGTGTTCCATTGATTTTTACATTTAGTTTTGAAATATCTATACTGAACAAAAATATAAATGCAACATGCAACAATTTCAAAGATTTTACTGAGTTACAGTTCATATAAGGAAATCAGTCAATTTAAATAAATTAGGCCCTAATCCATGGAATTGACATGACTGGGCAGGGGTGCAACCATGGGTGGGCAAAGGTCCATCCACTTTGGAGCTAGGCCCACACACTGGGGAGCCAGGCCCAGCCAATCAGAATACGTTTTTCCCCACAAAAGGGCTTTATTACAGACAGAAATGGTTCACTTTCATAGCAGCCACTTTGTATTCCTTCTTGCATCTATGCACTCTCCTCCTCACCTGTGTCTTTCACTTGTGGACTTCAATGCACAACACATCAGCTGTATGTGACCAGGCGAAAAAAACATTCCAAGCCAAACCATATCATAACCGCGACACACAGCCTACTTTGTTGTCACCATATTAGCTAAACTAACGTCATAGTCAACATAGCTGTTTACAATTGAGTAGTTAATTGCCAAGAAATGTCAGTTCCTCTTTGTATATTTACTTATAATTGACTGATATTATTTCCCCATGACCTGTTTGCACTCACTAAATTAAATAGCAATAAAGGAAATGGGTTAAGAAGTTAATTGCACATCCTCTTCAGTCATGATTTCTGTACTGACATGATAACCAGCAGAGATGATTGAGGGGGACGACCTTCACAAGTGCTTATCCAGGGCCTTACATTAATGGGTGTCCAGGGCAACCGACTGTAATATTAAAATTGACTATCCCTACATCCCAGTTCCAGTTTCTAGTTCGATGGCAAATAGAAAACAACTAAGAAACAACTAGTTTAAGGCTAGTTTATGCTAGTGGAATTGTGCCATTAGTGGTCTGGCCTCGTGAATCTGCTTACTTCCAGGATCCACACAACTATGTTTATCGGAAATCTTACTGCCTTGCGGATATAAAAAAAGGCTGTTGGTCAATAGGTGTAGTTTGCTGATTGGGGGAAAACAGAACTTGATTTTCAAATGAATGCTTATCCAGGAGGCTTGGATGGACATTCCCACCAGCCAGTGTAAGTAATGAACTAGTAGTTAGCTAATAGTTGATTTAAAAAACTGGCTTAGAAAATTCAGTTCAGATGTTGACCAACTTCAGTGGTGAAAGTTATCAGTACAAAAAGTAGGATTAAAAGGATCATAATATACACTTTTCGTTTATATATAATTCTTCATTAGTGAATTACCTTTTGTACAGTACATAGTCAACAACTGTGTGGAAATATACCCCTGTTGTTTGGATGTTTGTCGTGTGTGGCTCTTGAATCAACTGTGTTGTTAGCTGTGAGTAAGAAAGTATTAAAGTGCTTGCCCCGGGACAGACAGAGGATCTCAAAGGAAGGTTCTCTACAGCCAACTTCAGAGCAAAGTCACATAGCTAACCTTGTGAGGCAAGCTCTAATGTGGGAACGTTTGCAAGAGCAGAGCAGTGTTCCACTATTTCATTAGACCTAATGATTTCCATTAATTGTGCTTAAGGATTGCGAAATTACCTGCCGGAGAGCAGATTTCTCCATTTTCACCTTTTCACAAATAGTGTTTGGAGGACCTAATTTCCCCCGGTAGAACAGAACCAGACAGAATTCGTATGATGGTCCTGTGATGATAATCAAATATCAAATTAACCAAAAGTGTGAAATTCGAGCTAATTAAATATGCTGTTATCTTTATCTATACTTAATTTGATCGCAGCAATAATAATAATGTAATTTTAACCCTGGCAATAGTATAACAATCAATTTGGATGCTGTGTAAATGACTCATTTAATACTATATGAAAATGTAAGATGCTAAACAATGACTCATGAGTCACGACCAATTTCCTTATCTTACAATATTAAAGGAAGACATCATCATGCTCTTTCCCACTACACACTGCCATACAGTGTCTTCAGAAAGTATTCATACTGTCACGTTCTGACCTTTATTTTCTGTGTTTTGTATTTAGTTAGTATGGTCAGGGCGTGAGTTGGGTGGGCAGTCTATGTTTGTTTTTCTAGGTTTTGGGAATTTCTATGTTTCGGCCTAGTATGGTTCTCAATCAGAGGCAGGTGTCATTAGTTGTCTCTGATTGAGAATCATACTTAGGTAGCCTGGGTTTCACTGCGTGTTTGTGGGTGATTGTTCCTGTCTCTGTGTGTGCACCAGATAGGACTGTTTTGAGTTTTCACATTTCTTGTTTTTTTGTTAGTTTGTTCATGTGTACCTTTACGCATTAAAAAAGAACCATGGACAATTACCACGCCGCGTATTGGTCCTCTGATCCGTTTCGCCTCTCCTCTTCGGAAGAAGAGGAGGAAATTCATTACACATACCCTTTGACTTATTCCAAATGTTGTTGTGTTACAGCCTCAATACAAATTGTATCCAATAGATTGTTTTTGTCACCCATCTACACACAATTCCCCATAATGACAAAGTGAAAACGTGTTTTAGAAATGATTGCAAATGTATTGAAAATAAAATACTCATATGTCATTCACATAAGTATTCACACCTGCGAGTCAATACTTTGTAGAAGTACCTGTGGCAGCTATTATAGCTGTGAGTTTTTCTGGGCAAGTCTCTAAGTGCTTTCCACACCTGGATTGTACAACATTTGTCCATTATTCTTTTCAGAATTCTTCAAGCTCTGTCAAATTGGTTGATCATTGCTAGACAATTTTCAGATCATCAGCGTTTTGTATGTGGTATGTATGCGTGGAGGCCTGGAGATGCTAAACATGTTCATGTATATTAGCGGTCAATTACCGTGAGACCGGCAGTCTTTTGCATGACAGTAACCAGCAGTCAACATTTCATGACAGCCAGAGCCCTAGTTCAATGTTCCAAATATCTAATGCATGGCATTGGCACATATTGCGTTTCTTACCCCAACAGTATAGATTTCACAGCCAAATACAGTGGTAGAATATATATACATATATATATACAGTCATTTGCCAAACAGTGTAGAATTATCTATGACAGATCTGTCATGATCTTTTAATCCTAGGGAAATTATTCAGAGGGTTTACTTCTTTAGCACCAGTCTGTCATTGTACATGAGCTGGAAGGCATTTCTGGCAGTGTTCCAGGTGAGAACGATTGGGTATTCTCACTAGACATCAATATACAGAGCAGAGGAGATTTTCCTGTGCGGTTTGCAGGTGGAAAAATAAATGTAGTTTGGGTAAAAGGCCATAACTTTGGATCAAGCTCAGGGCCCAGCCAAAGCCTCTAAAGAGACAAATTACACAGACCAGTACACCCCCAACACATCAGTCAATTTCCCCCTCTTTGATTAATACAACAATTATCCCCTACATTTTTGGCTCCAAGGTGACTTTAGTTGTCAATCCTGTTTATTCAGGAGTAAAATTCCATCATGGAAACATTATCTCCCTTCCCCACTTTGTCTGCTCACGTGGTTCCATATTTTCAAGTGAGTTTTCTTCTAAATAAGCCCAGTTTGCACGTCACAAACTGTACTTCAAATCGCACAGAAGCAAAAGAATAGACAGAAACAAAAGTAAAAGCTAACCCAGCCAAACCAGAAGTAGCACTACACATTATATTTATTGAGATGTGGGCCTTTACGATCCCCTACTGGACCATTTGAGCCTCAATGTTAATTTCCCTCTACTGTCAAGGCAATTGTAATATGCTTGGAAAGTGAAGATTTCACAAACTGCAATAATGTTAACAAAACTAGAGTCACCTTGTCAGTTTGAGACAACATTCATTTGCAAGCAATTATAAATAATTGTTTCACCCCACAGATGTTTTTCGTACTGTTAACAACCACTCCTACACTCTTTTGCTAGCTACAGTAGCACTGTGGTGTCATACTGTCAACATCAACAAAAATGTAGCCCATTACATTTAGCGATTGCGACACACGCACCTTTCATGCATATTCACTTTCCATGTCTACTGAAGAATAGGACTGAAAACAACAACTTATTTGCTTCCACAAAGGACTTTTGATATAGCATACCCATTGCTGGAAATAGGAGAGGACTGTAGCTCTTGACCTTAACTTAAGTTCCAGTGTTTACAACAACACACAAAATGGTGTAATTATCAGCAGACTGTCCACATTAATAAAGCATATGTGGCTTGTATTCCCAGTCCGCTTTACAGCCTTTGCTTTTGTTCTGCCAAGTATGCAGGTCAGAGGGACACAGCCATTAAGAACTGCCTGCAGCATTTGTTACTTCTATGCTGTGTGATGTGCCCCAGTAGGTGCAGTATGGTTGATTGTTTAGCTTCACTTCAACATCTTCAGAATATTGTGTGACTAGAGAAGCAGACCAGGCATCTTTTCCTGCATCCGGTGGAACTTTAGCCTTTACCAAGGTTTTAACAATGCATTGTTCCTAGTGTATAATTTCCAGAAAAACAACACAAGAGAAAATGCTGTTGGCTAGTGGATGTCTCTACCTGTATGGACCTGAACCATGTACAGTACATTAACGGCTATATATTATGTACAATCAAATGTACGTTGTACATAGACCTATAATGATGTACTGCGAGATTCTGGAAACTAGCATTAGCACAATTACTGGAAGTGTACAAGTACGGTAGCATACTCTAGTGTACCTGTAGACATCCAGTCATTGAGCTAACTCTAGTTAGCATTGGCTCTTGAATCTATCTAGAACGTCCTTCATACTGCACGTAGGGACATACAAATGGTATCCATGAGTTCATCTGACTCTTGGTAAGTAGAAAATGTCTACTACTGGGTAAGTAGTATTTTCCAGAATCTCACAGTATTCCTTTAAGTAATACATGTTTTCACCATTGTTGGTCCCAAATTTGAGGATTCTGTCAAGGTCTGTTCATCCAGGGGAAATTAGGTCCTCCAAACACTATTTGTGAAAAGGTAAAATGTTGGAATCTGCTCTCTGAATTCATGGTCTTTGAGTAAAGACTATTTGCATCTCTTCCTTGAACAATGTTTTTCCACCAATTTTCTCACTGGGTGAGCTTTTCTGATGGAAATCCCTCAGTGTGGATTGCATCCATGAGAGGCAGTGTAACATTGGGTCTCTGCTAGACTCTGCTTTGATCAGTGTTTGTCAGATCCACTGAGTTAAAGGTGGCCTGGAGTGTGCACCTGCAACCTGTCTGGAGAGATTGTTCTACAATGTCAATGTTCATCAACCCAGGCCCCTTTAAATCAGCATGACCCCCCGAGCTCTGTGTGACTCTGTGTGACTCGCTCTCTCCAGGGGATTGGTCCGCAACTCATTTAGATGCATTCTATCACATTTGTATAGATATATGTTTTCCAACTCTCCTATAACACACCAGCTGAATAATGATATTGCTTGTTTTTTTTTTTACTCCTCTTTGCACATCAAGAGCATCACGGTACTGCAGGTAACCCACTGTCTCTAAACTGAGAAGAGAACTCAGTAGTTATCATGCGTCACCTAGGAAGTTGCAGGAAATTGGTACGTTTGACTCAACCCTTTGTCAGTTTATTGTGGAAGATACTGTATGACAGAGACACTTTACGGCTTCATTATTACTGTGAAATTACTCTTGTCAGTACAATGTAACAAGCATTGTTCAAATCAGAATGTTAGATAATGTATTTGATGATACTCTCAGCTACACATTCTAGAGTAGTCATTGGAAACAGAAATTGTGAGCAAAACAACATCCTGTCTGGTGAAGCAATAAGGGCTTTTTATGTGCCTTGCTGTTGAAGGCATAAACTGTCTGGCCAAGGTCTAGCTGTTTATTGAGGTCAGCGGTTTAACTTCAAATGGGCTCAACTGCTAGAGCAGAGCTCTCTCAGGGATACAATACAGTTCAACACATTGATCCATGTCTTTGGTAGAAAAGTCATAAAAGTCACAAATAAAAAATAAAAATCAGAAAATGTTAGAAAAGGATCTGGGAAGAAATAGTGTTGAATTGAGGTAATGGCTGGAGGATTATATTGTTTGTGTATACAGTTGGGAGTCTGAAGATTACATACACCTTAGCCAAATACATTTCAACTCAATTTAATCAGAGAAAAATGTCTTAGGTCAGTTAGGATCACCACTTTATTTTAAGAATATGAAATGTCAGAATAATAGTAGAGGGAATGATTTATTCCAATTTTTATTTCTTTCATCACATTCTCAGTGGGTCAGAAGTTAACATACACTCAATTAGTATTTGGTAGCATTTCCTTTAAATTGTTTAACTTGGTTCAAACGTTTCGGTAGCCTTCCACAAGTTTCCCACAATAAGTTGGGTGAATTTTGGCCCATTCCTCCTGACAGAGCTGGTGTAACTGAGTCAGGTTTGTAGGCCTCCTTGCTCGCACACGCTTTTTCAGTTCTGCCCACACATTTTCTATAGGATTGAGGTCATGGCATTGTGATGGCCACTCCAATACTTGACTTTGTTGTCCTTAAGCCATTTTGCCACAACTTTGGAAGTATGCTTGGGGTCATTGTTCATTTGGAAGACCCATTTGCAACCAAGATTTTACTTCCTGACTGATGTCTTGAGATGTTGCTTCAATATATCCATGTAATTTTCCAGTGCAATTGTTTTTCTGAGGTCTTGGCTGATTTCTTTTGATTTTCCCATGATGTCAAGCAAAGAGGCACTAAGTTTGAAGTTAGGCCTTGAAATACATCCACAGGTACACCTCCAATTGACTCAATTGATGTCAATTAGCCTATCAGAAGCTTCTAAAGCCATGACATCATTTTCGGGAATTTTTCAAGCTGTTTAAAGGCACAGTCAACTTAGTGTATGTATATTTCTGACCCACTGGCATTGCGATACAGTTAATTATAAGTGAAATAATCTGTCTGTAAACAATTGTTGGAAAAATTACTCGTGTCATGCACAAAGTAGATGTCCTCACGGACTTGCCAAAACTATAATTTGTTCACAAGAAATTTGTGCAGTGGTTGAAAAACTAGTTTTAATGACTCCAACCTAAGTGTATATAAACTTCCGACTTCAACTGTATATTTGTTGTTCATGGTACTGTATTGACATTAGTAAAGAAGTAAGTCAAATGTTGACATTGAATAATAACAGAAATCATAGTGCTGGTTTTGTAGAAATTACTCACACCAGTAGATATTTCTACTTTCTAGGATGATAGATAACTGGCTATTCATTAACATTACAATGTAATTTGTCTTATAAAAGTGTAATTTAAAAGCTTAGTCAGACATTTAGCTGGCCTGAGTTGATGGCACCTCATTACATCTTGAAAGCTGTGAAAAAAAACATTCTGTGAAAGAGCTCGGTTCTTTGAAAAGCATATTATTTTCTAGGTATCACCTCTCAGCAAGCCAACAATAAAATCATATCTAGATCAAAGTAGTTAGTGTGAAAACAGCTAACCTTGAATACATATCTGTCTTGGGAACCGATCATCCGGAGATGAGCTGGCAAATTGCTGTCTTAACCATAATAAAGTGCTCAGTTTATGTAACGGTTTAGCACCGACTTCAGATAACCTTTCCCCCTAAAAATGATTCAGCATCTAAATTGCAGTGACCCTGGTGTGAATTAGTGATGGGCATTCCGATTCTTTTTGGTGAGATGGATCTTTTGGCTCCGTTCAACTAAAAGAGACGTTAATGTGCCTCCCAAACAGCTCTTTATTCAATAGTGCTTAAAAATGAACAGAAGACCATGAATAATGTCACATTCCTAATGTAAAACCTAAAATGAGTTCAAATACATTTTGCGGCAGGTAGCCTAGCAGTTAAGAGCATTGGGCCAGTAACCAAAAGTCGCTGGTTCGAAGACCCGATCTGGCAAGGTGGAAAAATCATCCATTCTGCAGGGGGCATTGGCAGTTAACCCCGAACATCAACTACTCCCTGGGCACCGATGATTCAGACCGTTTGGGTTAAATGTGGAAGACACATTTCAGTTGAAAACATTCAGTTGTGCAACTGACTCATTATCCTCTTTCCCTTTTAAACCTGACAAAATGAATAGATTGCCTGCAAAAAATATGAGGATCTCTCCTCACTACCTATTGTTAATGGAGTGAGGAATTACCATCTTCAGAGTATGTTTTTATAACCTTTCTACAGATAATGGTTGTCTAAAAAAACGGTAGTAGCAGTATGCAAAAAATTGCTCTTTCACCGAAGCGATTCGCTTCCCGACTTTCACCAAAAAGAGCAGGTCGTTCACAAACGACCCAGACCCATCGCTAGTGTGAATGAATGCATCTCACCACTCACCTCTCCCTCACAGTTCCACTCTATTCTCCATTCTGGTTGGATGAGGAGTACGCTTGACTGAGATGAAGTCAAATGGAAGTCGTAGATACAGTATATGTGCCCCCTCAACCCTAACCATTTCATTTCCTCCCGCTCTCAGCTTATTATAAACCACTCCACTGTCATTTATATCCTCTTTTTGTCACCTGAAAGGGTGACAAAATATGTTGGATCTTCCTGTACATTATGGATGACACAGTTAGACTTGAATCATATTCCCTCAATCACAGGTCCATGAATTGACAGTTCAAACAGTGTGATCCCTCTGCATGACATATTGTAGAGAGCCTTATATCATGCATCATAGTTTTCTTCTCTCAAGTATGACTGAGTTGTAAATTGGCTATCAGTCCTCCCACCCCATCACACAACCATATCATACAATTTCACATTTTCAAATACAGATATTCCACATTGCATCTTTACTACATGAATCCTCTTGCCAAATGCAGTAAACATCCCCAGGTTGTAATCTTGATGTTGTGGTCTGAACCTTGTGTCTCTTGTGGTCTGAGCTAAAGTAACAGTTCTCTAACGTCAAAATGGCAAAACACATTGCATTTTCTGCTGCTTTAATGTAGCTTTGCGACATACAGTACAATGGACAAAAACAACCAATAACTGTAATGTCAACAAGCGTAATGGGGTTATTATATGCTTATAAATATATAAATAGATGTTTGCCTTTGATTTATTCTATTAATTGTATTGAGCGAATCCATACGACTTCACATTATATGTAGCGGACGTAAAAGGACGGTTTCAGAGATAGCCAGGGTCCTTAAAGAGTCTTAACTGTAAAGCTAGTTCTGAATACTTAATAGGGAGCATAGTAAATATTGGTTTGTAGGAACAGTCTTACTTTATTGACACATAAAAAGCTAAATTTCACATGCATTATGTATAGAGGGAATAAATGAGAGCATTGCACCGTAAGTCTGCCTTGCGCTCAGTCGGGTCAGTGACCCCAGAGACCTGCTACTGCCGACAGAACCAAGCAGCAGACACTCATAGCCCGCTGGCTGTGTTTGCTTTTGGCTCTTAAGTCATGTGAAATTGATGCGAAGTGGACATTGATCCGTGTTGAAATGGGACGGCAGATACAAATGACAAAATCATTTCTTATCCTATGCGACACACCCGTCTGTGTCCCCAGCGCCGTGTCCAGAGCGCGTACGGCAGCTCAGACATCCTTATTGAAGGCGCGTACCACAGAGTGAAGGGTCCCCAAATAAGTGCTCTCCACTGGGCTTCATGGGGCTAAGGTAAGCTAAGCATGGAGGTGAAGGTGGTTAGCTGTGTGCACTCACTGGTCTGATTCTCCCTCCCCTCAAGGGATCTCTGGCATGAGCAGAGATGTTCATCCCTGTCACTACTCCACGCAGGCACCTTTGGCCCCACATGGCAGACTGGTCTCATAGACTAGACATAACATAGTAAATGTAAATCCAGGACACTCAAATTAGTATGATATTTTATGTTTGGTATGGTTACATAAGATAGAATGTTACTTAAGGCAAAATCGAAAGAAGGGTGGTCGGTCGGGGTGGATGGGTAGGACCATAACGGGAACGTCTAGCAACCCAAAGGTTGTGTGTTCGAATCTCATCACATACAACTTTAGCTTTTTAGCTAATTAGCAACTACTTAGTGTGTTAGCTAACCATTCCTCTTAACCATAATCTTTCAAGTTAACGCCTAACCTTAACCCCTAGCCTAGTTAACGTTATCCAGCTAGTTAACATTAGTGTTAGCGACCCAGCTAACTTTAGCCACAACAAATTGGAATTCGTACATTAAATACTTTCTGCAAACATATCATACGAAATGGATGATGGGACATCCACAAATGAATACATACCATATAATGCTAAATGGAGTGTCTCTGATTTTTATTTTTTTTTTACCTTTATTTAACCAGGCAAGTCAGTTAAGAACATATTCTTATTTTCAATGACGGCCCGGGAACAGTGGGTTAACTGCAGAACGACAGATTTGTACCTTGTCAGCTCGGGGGTTTGAACTCGCAACCTTCCGGTTACTAGTCCAACGCTCTAACCACTAGGCTACGCTGCCGCCCCATACAGAATAATACGAAATGCTCTGAGACCACGTTGCACATGGACAAGCAAACAGCTGTAGAGACAAACATACAGCTCACATTCAGTTTTTTGTCCTTATTTGACCTGAGATGTTTTATTACTTTTATGCCATAAAACTCCCCGAAAAGAGTGGTATCATGTGTATGGAATTGACATTCAATTCCATTGTAGCTATATTTGATCTATTCACTATTGACCAATAATCCAATAAAACATGTTCTGTCATGTTCTGTCATCCATATTCCTACCCAGTACCCTGTATTCCAAGAACAGGTATATTTTCTTGATCGTTTGTCCATTGTAGTGTACCACTTTTATCTGAAATGTGGCGTTGCTGAAAAGAGCCAGGCCATTATGTTTATGCTCACATGGGGAGGAGGACGTCATGCAAGAGACCACAACAACTGGTCTTAAACGACACATCACGCCCCTGCCAACATGTACTGTAGAATCATTAACAGAGGTTATCACTGTGTATGGCCGAGCTCTCAGATGGATCCTCCATTGCCCGAGAGCAATGATGCGGCTTGCTTGAAAGTGAGCGTTTATGTGTTGAGCCCTGTATCAGCAGGCAGTAGATGATAATCTCGCCGAGTCGACACTGAAAAGGATAATCAACCCGCTTATAGCTATCATGAGAGAGGACAATATAATGGGAAGGGGAGGTAGAGCCTCTTTAATTATTAACACGCTGGCTCTGGTCTCCTCTGTGTGGGCAGCATTAACCTGCTGCTGGGCCATTCACAGATGGAGAGGCAGAGTGGGGGACTGCCATGCCTCTAATGGCCTCTGCAGAGTGGCAGCGGGCACTCTGGCCACAGAGAAAACCCATTTTCATGATCATTATTGTAGCAGTACTTTCTGGATGTAAATGGTCAATTCAAGCATAGAGAGATTTACCAATCTGTCCATCTATAAACTGGACATTGCATCTCCCCTCTTGTTACAAAAGCACGACTCTTTGTTTTTCGAAGATGTTAAAAATGAGGAGGAACTGGCTATCCCGTTTTCTCATTTGACCTAATGCCTCTTTTATTGCATTTTGTAGCACTTTGCAGTGGCACTCCTCACATAGGTCTTATTGAATACAGTTGTGGACCAATAATATTCACATTAAAAACCTTTAAAAACCAAACCTCTGAGGTAAATGAATGAATAACCGAGCTGAAAAGTAGAAGAATATATTGCCTATGTGTAACGGCGTTCTTCGTTTGTCAAAAGAGAGTCGGACCGAAATGCAGCGTGGTGGTTACTCATGTCTTTAATGAAGGAAGAGCGATACATGAAATAACTATACAAATGCAAAACAACAAAACGGAACGTGAAACCTAATTACAGCCTATCTGGTGAAACTACACAGAGACAGGAACAATCACCCAGGAAATACAAAGCGAAACTCAGGCTACCTAAATACGGTTCCCAATCAGAGACAACGAGAATCACCTGACTCTGATTGAGAACCGCCTCAGGCAGCCAAGCCTATACAACACCCCTACTCAGCCGCAATCCCAAATACTACAAACCCCAATACGAAAATACAATACATAAACCCATGTCACACCCTGGCCTGACCAAACATATAACGAAAACACAAAATACAATGACCAAGGCGTGACAGAACCCCCCTAAGGTGCGGACTCCCGGACGCACCTCAAAACCATAGGGAGGGTCCGGGTGGGCGTCTGTCCATGGTGGCGGTTCCGGCTCGGGACGTGGACCCCACTCCATTAATGTCCCAGTTCCTCCCCTTCGTGTCCTGGGATAATCCACCCTCGCCGCCGACCATGGCCTAATAGTCCTCACCCAGAACCCCACAGAACTG